>NC_090820.1:77977366-78264866 GCF_000390325.3 Nicotiana tomentosiformis | reverse complement strand
GGCGTAATTCATGGTTTTAGCGTTGTTTGAGGTGATTTGAGAATTCGACTAAGTTCGTATTATGTTTTAGGACTTGTTGGTATATTTGGTTGAGGTCCCGAGGGCCTCGGGTGAGTTTCAGATGGTTAACAGATCAAAAATTGAACTACTACAGCTGCTTGACAAATTGGAGCTTGAGAGAGACAATTTTTGATAGATTTTCACGGTAAACTTGAGGTAAGTCCCTTGTAATCATTTCTACTCCATAATATTATGTTATCATCGAATAATCCGACTAGATTATATGAATTTGAGGTGTAGATTGGAGATTGGAACTTAGAAATTTGAAAATAAGATTTGTAGATTTGAGGGTCGAGTTGAGGTCGGATTTTGGTAAAATTCGTATGGGTAGACTCGTGGTTGAATGGGCTTTCGGATTTTGTAACTTTTGTCGAGTTCCGAGACGCGACTTTTGAGCTAAATTTCAGATTTTTATAAAAAAATAGTATTTTCTTATGGAATTAATTCCAATAAATTTTATTAACTGAAAAGAATTATTTGTGAATAGATTCGAGGAATTCGGAGGTCGATTTGCGAGGCAAAGGCATAGCAGAGTAAAGAATATCACGTTTTGAGGTAAGTAACAGTTTTAAATCTGGTCCTGAGGGTATTAAACCCCCGATTTTAGTATCATGTGATTATTTTGGAGGTGACGCACATGCTAGGTGACGGGTGTGTGGGCGTGCACCGAAGGGATTGTGACTTGGTCCGTCCTGTAAAACAGTAAAATTGAAGAATCTGTTGTTAGCTATAAGCTTTATTTGTGTTGAAGAAATTTGAATGTAAAACATGTTAAAAATCATTCTTAGGCTATGTGATAGTACTGTTGGAACCCGCAGAGGTCGAGTACTTGTTGAATTATTTGCTAATTGCTGTCTTGTACTCAATCATGATTTTACTTGTTCATCATACCTCAGTATTTCTTGATATTTGTTGATTTACTATGTTATCTTTGTTTGGGCTGATCCTTGTGATTTACGAGAGTCCAAGAGACTAGAGAGGTTGAGGACTGAGTAAGGCCGAGGGCCTGTCGGTGCGGTAAGGATATATGGCACGTGAGTTGTCCATGCAAGATATTATAGCACATGAGTTGTCCGTGCAGCACGTGAGTTGTCCGTGCGGATTATGGCGCTTGGGCTGTAGGAGCCCCTTCGGAGTCTGTACACCCCCAGTGAGCACGGGTACCCATTGAGTGTGAGTGCTGAGGGCTGAGAGCCGAGTGATGAGTTGAGTGACTGTTGTCTCAGAGGCTGTACTTGCTTTGCATTTGTTATTGCACTTGATTGCTATCTGTCATTGTTGTGAAATCTCTGAAAGATATTATATCCGGATTACATGAAATTGAACTATACAAAAATTAATTTGACTTAAACTGCCGGATTTGAAAGCATGTCTATTCTTTGCTGGAATTACTGAAAGTGAATTGTAACTGTGTAGCTCGTCATTATCTTCAGTTCCTTAGTTATAATTGTTACTTGCTGAGTTGTTTGTACTCATACTACACCCTGTACTTCGTGTGCAGATCTAGGTGTTCCCGGACATAGTGTGTGTTGATCATTTCACGCAGTTTATTTTCAGGAGATTTTGAGGTAGCTGTTGTGTTCCGCAGACCTTGGCTCTCCTTCCCTATCTCTTTGTTTTACTGTATTTGGTCTCAGACTATTATAGATTGTATTTTCCAGACTTGAATTTATATTAGATGCTCATGTACTCAGTGACACCGGGTTTTGGGAGTGTTTATATATGTATTTGTGAGATTTTCTTCCGCTAAATTTAGATATTATGTTTTCAAACTCAAAAGATATGGGAGTTTATTGAGAGTATCGGTATGCCTAGTATCGAGATAGGCGCCATCACGGCATGTGAGATTTTGGGTCGTGACACCCTTCATGCTTTTCACTCTTCCTCACCAAGCAACAATAATAACCCAAAGTATCAAGCAAGGCGTGAAGCCAATTTCAACTTAAATCATGGTGTTATGATAAGAAAATTCCCCTTCCGATATCCCAACAACTTCAAATTGATCAATAACATGAAAGTGAACAATCAAGAATAACAATCTAACTAAAACATATAAGGCATGGTAACAGAAACAACATGATACAATAAATCAGTTTCCACCCGCCTGCTTTAATCCATGATGATGCATATATACTTATCACCCTGCATATACGCCATCCCCACACGTAATTCACATAGAAAATAGACTAACTAGTCCTAATTCCATCAAGCTAAAGTTAAACATGGTACTTACCTCACTCTGAAACCAAATCAATCAACCAACTACGACCTTGCCTTTCGAACAAACCTCCAAACCAACCGAATCTAGCCAATTAACGATCAAACAATTCAAAATAAGCTTTAAAAACTACTCACAAATGAAAAAGGTTCAGTTTTGATCATTTTTTAAAAAGTCAACAAAAGTCAACTCCGGGCTCACTTGGTTGAAATCTGAGATTCTGACCAAAACCCGATTACCCATTAACTCCCAAGCCCGATTATGTGATTTATTTCCAAATCCAACCTCAATTTGAGATCTAAATCTCAATTTTAGAAATTCCCTAATTTCTACCCAAAATCTCTAATTTCTACCATGAAATTCAAAGATTTTATGTTAAACACTCATGAAATGTAACGGAGAATTGATAGAAAATGAATTAGAGTTGCTTACTAATGAATTTGGGAAGAATAAGTTCTTCAAAAATCGCCTCTAGTGTGTTTGGGGTTGAGAAATGGTGTAAAATGAGCTAAGTCCTAATTTTTTCCTCTTTTACCCAGCTGCAGGTCACAATTGCAAACTCTTGTTCGCATTAGCGACTATCGCAAATGCGAAACACTGGTCGCAAAAGCAAATTGTGCCCTTAGCCTACTAAAGTCTCAAATGCCATAAAAACATCGCATTTGCGATACACCCCTTCATCGCCAATGCAGTCAAAGGAATTGCTAACCTGACTAAGTTTGGTGCCTAGTCGCAGAAGCAACCAAGCATTCGCAAAAGCGATCCAGTGATGTTTGCAATTGTGAACATCTCTTTGCAAATGCGAAGTCTACCCTGCCCAACCCATCATCGCAAATGCAAGCTCAACTTCGCAAAAACGGAGTTCGCCTTTGCAAACATGTCATCAAATGCGAGACCTGCAGTCCAGCAATAGACCTGAAGCATAATAGCAATTCAAATTCAACCAAACTCTTTCGGAACTCACCCGAAACTCTCCCAAGCCCCTCGGGCTCTAGACCAAACATGCACACAAGTGTAATAACATCCTACAAACTTGCTCGCTACCTCAAATCATCAAAATAACATCAAATAATAAGAATCGATCATTAAAACTCATGATTTCAAACTTTTGAAACTCATTTTCACATTTTTTCACATAACACACCGATATGTGCTCGGGTCACCCCGTACCCCAACCAAACGTGCGTACAAGTCCAGAAACATCATGTGCACCTACCGGAATTGTCAAAATACCGATCCGATGTCATGTACAAAGAATGTTGACTATGGTCAACTCAAGTCCCATTTTAAGCTTAAATTTTTTTTTCTTCAAATGTTTACGTAAATACTTTTTGGAAAATGACACGGATGATGCACGCAAATCAAGAAACATCAAATGGAGCTATGGGAGATCTCAGAACATAAAAATAAAGACTAGTACTCAAACGACCAATCGGGTCATTACATTCTCCACCTCTAAAAGAAACATTCGTCCTCGCACCGACAGAGAAAAGTACCCGGACCGTTAAAAAGGTGGGGGCACCGACATAGCCGTCTCGATCGCCTGACCTCTCCACTGCACCTTCACAAAGGGAAAACACTTGGATCTCAACTTACGACTTGCCGGTCTAAAATAGTTATCGGCTCTTCCTCAAAGGTCAGATTTTCATCAAGTTGCACTGTGCTGAAGTCCAAAACTTGTGAGTTGTCCTCATGGTACTTCCGAATCATGGAAACGTGAAATATTTGATGTACCCCTGCTAGGCTAGGAGGCAATGCAAACCTATAAGAAACCTCCCCAACTCTCTCCAATATCTCAAACAGGCCAATAAACCTCGGGCTCAACTTGCCCTTCCTCCCAAACCGTATCACGCCTTTCATAGGCGACACTTGGAGAAGAACATTATCACCCAATTAAGCTACATCTCGAACCTTCCGGTCTGCAAACATGTTTTGCCTGGACTGAGCTGTACGAAGTCGCTCCTGAATCACCTTAAACTTTTCCATAGCATCCCAGACCAAATCAGTGCCCAATAATTTAGCCTCTCTGGGCTCAAATCAGCCAATCGGCGAACGACATCGCCTCCCATGTAAGGCCTCGTAATGAGCTATCTGAATGCTCAACTGATAGTTGTTATTTTAGGCGAACTCTAGTAGAGGTAAGAACTGGTCCCATGAACCTCCGAAATCCATAACACTGGCGCATAACATGTCCTCCAAGATCTGAATAGTGTGCTCGACTTGTCCGTCCGTTTGAGGATGAAATGTTGTGCTCAACTCGACCCGCGTGCCCAACTCACATTGTGCAACTCTCTAAAAATGCGATGTAAACTTCATGCCTCGATCTGAAATGATGGAAATGGGCATGTGTGCAGGCGGATAATCTCCTGGATGTAAATATGAGCCAATCGCTCTAAAGAATATGAAGTTGTCACCGGAATGGAGTGTGTAAACTTAGTCAACCGGTCCATAATAACCTAGACTACATCATATTTTCTCAAGGTCTGTGGTACGTCTTCCATAAAATCCATAGTTATGTGCTCCAACATCCACTCCGATATCTCCAATCCTTGAGTCAACCCACCCAATTTCTGATGCTCATACTTCACCTGTTGGCAATTAAAACACCGAGAAACATAAGCCACAATATATTTTTTCATTCTTCGCCACCTATAGTGTTGTTTCAAGTCACGGTACATCTTCGCGACACCTGGGTGAATGGAATAGCGCGAACTGTGAGCCTCCTCAAAGATTAACTCTCTCAACCCATCAACATTTGGAACACAAATCCATCCCTAAAGCCGCATAACCCCATCATCACCAATCAGAACCTCCTTAGCACCACCCCGTTGTGCCGTGTCTTTCAATACCAACAAGTGATGACCATTAAACTGGCGAGCCTTGATACGCTCTAATAAATAAGACTATGCCACAACACATGCAAGAACCCTGCTAGGCTCCGAAACATCCAATCTTATAATCGATTGGCCAAGGCCTGAACATCCATAACTAGTGGCATCTCTACTATCAGTAAATATGGAAAACTACCCATGCACTCTGCCTTCTTACTCAATGCATCGGCCACTACATTGGCCTTCCACGGATGATGTAATATGGTGATATCATAGTCTTTCAGCAACTCTAACCATCATTGCTGCCTCGAATTAAGGTCTTTCTCCTTGAACAGGTGCTGGAGAATCTAATGGACAGTATAGACCTCACGTGGAACACCATAAATATAGTGCCTCCAAATCTTCAGCGGTTGAACAATGGCTGCAAACTCTAAGTCATACACAAGGTAATTCCTCTCATGAACCTTCATCTACTGAGATGTGTAGGCAATCACCCTACCGTCCTGCACCAATACCGCACCAAGCATAATATGCGATACATCACAATACCCAGTGTAGGATCCCGAACCTATAGGCAACACCAACACTAGGGCAGTAGTTAATGCAGTTTTGAGCTTCTAAAATCTCACCTCACACTTATCGGACCATCTGAAAGGAGTACCCTTCTGGGTCAACTTTGTCAATAGGGTTGAGATAGATGAAAATTCTTCCACAAACCGGCGATAATAACCCACCAAACTGAAGAAGCTCTGAATATCTGTAGTTGAAGTAGGTCTAGGCCAATTTTGAACTGCCTCAATTTTCTTAGGATCTGCCTTAAAGCCCTCGAAAGATACAACATGGCCCAAAAGGCAACCGAGTCTAACCGGAACTCACACTTAGAGAACTTGGCATATAATAGACGATCCCTCAAAGTTTGAACTACGATCCGGAGATGTTGCTTATGGTACTCTCGACCGCTGGAGTAAATCAAAATATTATCAATGAAGACGATCACAATAGAATCCAGATAGGGCTTTAACACCCGATTCATCAAATCCATAAATGCTATTAGGGCATTAGTCAAGCCAAATGACATCACTAAAAACTCATAGTGACCATACTGAGTCCAAAAAATTGTCTTAGGGACATCTGATGTCCTAATCTTCAACTAATGGTAGCCAGATCTCAAATCAATCTTAGAAAACACTGTGGCACCCTAAAGCTGATCAAATAAGTCATCAATCATCGGCAACATATACTTATTCTTGAGAGTGACTTTGTTTAACTTTTGATAATCTATACATATCCTCAGTGTTCCATCCTTCTTCTTAACAAACTACACCGGTGCACCCCAAGGAGATACACTAGGTCTAATGAATACTTTATCAATAAAATCCTACAACTGCTCCTTCAATTATTTCAACTCAACTTGGGCCATACAGTATGGTGCGGTAGAAATACGCTGAGTTCCCAGAATCAAATCAATGCAGAAGTCGATATCTTTATCGGGTGGAATCCCTGGCAAATCTGTAGGAAACACCTCTAGAAACTCGCGCACAACTGGTATCTAATCCATGGAAGGAACCTCCATACTAGAATCACAAATATTGGCCAAATATGCCAGATATCCCTTCTCAACCATAAGCCAAGCCTTCACATAGTAAATGACCCTACTAGTGGAATGAACAGTAGTCCCTCTCCACTCCAATCAAGGCAACCTCGACATGGCTAATGTCACAGTCTTGGCATGAAACTCCAAGATAGCATGATATGGTGACAACCAGTCGATCCCCAATATAACATCAAAGTCCACCATGCTAAGTAAAAGAAGATATATCTTAGTCTCATAACTCCCGATAGAGACTAGACACAAACGATAAACACGATCTACCACAATGGAACCCCCACTGGTGTAGACACATAAATAGGAGCAGTCAAAGAATCACGAGACACATCCAGATATGAAGCAAAATAGGATGACAAATACAAATAAGTAGAGCTTGGATCAAATAAAACTGATGCATCTCTATGGAAAACTTGAACAATACTTATGATGACCGCATTATATGAATCTACCTTAGGTCTAGTTGGGAATACATAAAAATGGTATTGAGCCCCACCAACCTGACCTCCACCTCTCGGACGACCTATCCATGGCTGGCCTCCATCTCTAATGGCCCGACCACCACCTCGGGCTGCCTGGCCTTCACCTCTAGCTGGATGAGCGAGCGATAGAGAAATCGATGCCAGAACCATGGCACGAGTACCCTACTATGGCATAATTCTTTGTGATCTAGAGCAAAACATCGTGACGTGCCTCAGATCTCTACAATATAACAAGTCCTCAACTGCTGTGACTACTGACCCTGGAACTGACCTTGTCGACTTGAATAACCACCTAACTCTGAATCGGAGGTTCACTAACCGGAGTTGAAGGTGTTCTATAGGCTAGCTTCTTAGGATGAGACCCATAAGAACCATGACTACCCGAAGCACCGTGCGATACCTGAAGCACTGACTGAATCGACTTGGGAAGATGACCTCTACCAAATGAACCCCCGCCTCCAGACGAGGCACCACTGAAACCACCAAAATGATGAGGCCTCTTCTCAGATACCGCCTTTCTTCCCTGACCACAAATACTCTCTATCCGTCTAGCTATCTCTACAACCCGCTAGAAAGAAATATCATCCTAGTCTCCCTAGCCATCCATAGCCTGATACCAAAAGTAAGGCCATCAATGAATCTCCTCATCCTCTCCTTCTTAGTAGGGAGCAAGTGTCACGACACGAAATCCCAACCCTTCGTGATGGCGCCTAACACACCAGCTAGGCAAGCTGAAAATTCACAATAAAGAGTCAAAACAATATAAATTATAAAAATAGCATAAATCAGAAACCTCAATGTAACAAAATACTGTCAATACAAGGAAAATTCCCCAAAAATTAATAATACGGAGTAATGAGCTCTACAACGGAATACAAGTCTGAAACTGAACAATAAAACATTGCTTGAATTGTAACAACAATATGTAAGGAAAATACAAGTCAAAAATACGACCAAGGATGCAGCTCTACCTCGCCTCTCGAACTCAGTCCAATCAAGCAAGTTATTGTTGATAACTGGTCCCCACGCCTAGATCTGCACAATTAAGTGTAGAGTGTAGTATGAGTACAACCGGCCTAGTATACTCAATAAGTATCGTAAATAACCTCGGCGAGGTAAAAGAAGGAAGAGTTATAAATGATACCTGCTATAACCTGTACAGTTTCATAAAATCCAACAAGTACAAAATAGTAAAGCGAACATGTATAAGATACTAGAAGGACTATCCATGTGTGTGTGTGTGTACAGTTATTCAAAATCTTTGCTCAATCACAGGTACAACATATAAGATGATATGCATATAATCAGATAATAAACCATGGAAGTTGCAAGTAAAGATGAAATGCAATTCCGAAATAACACTGGCCAGAGTTTCCTCAACCTTTCCAAATACGTACCAAACCACTGATCAGTTTTTCTCAATAACCGCGTGTACACCATCAAGAGAGAAACATGAGAGGGTGACCCTAGGAGGATGAATCCATATCCACACGCTGCACGGACAACTCACGTGCTAATAGAATCAACCACACGGACAAATCACGTGCTGCACGGACGACTCACATGCTAATAATATCAATAACAGGATCCACATAGATCATATGCTGCACGGAAATCTCACATGCTAATAGAACCAACCGCACTGACAACTCACGTGCCAATAATCAGCTCATAACACAGAGAAAGTAAATATACGGAAATACATGAACATGATTAATGATTATCAAGTTTCATGCTCCTGGACTGGTATAAATAGCATGCTATAGTGTAGGAATATGCAATATGTGATATCACATCGAGAACAGACAATTTCCATGAAGAAATAACAGTTTATCAGGTTCATCCGGAAGAATAACCTCGGTGAAATCTCAAATATGGTACAAATAGCTCCCAGAGGGGGTACAAATAAGAGAAACATATCAACTCGAAGCTTATCAATCATTTCAAGGCATGTCGTAGCCTAAGAACTACCCTGAGCACGGAAATAGTACCCCGGTGCACGCATATGGGATCAACCCACATATATGCGCCACCCATAACACATAGCTATCATAACTAATTCCGGCAACTAATGACTCAACTAAATTTAGATAAGATACTTACATCTAGCATACCAAATCACTCCACTAACAAGACCTTCCCACACGTATCAACCTATGGAAGGCTCAAATCTAGTCAAAATAACGTAATACTATTAATAAAAGCTATAGGAAGTGATTTCAAAAGATAAAGCTAAGATCTTTAACTCAAGTATAAAAGTCAAGACAAAAGGTCAATCCCGGTTTCGTACCTCAAAACCTGGAAAAATTTATAAAATCCAGACACCCATTCAATTACGAGTAGAACCATACATGGATCATCCAATTCCGACCTCAAATCGACCTTCAAACCTCTATTTTTCATTTTTGCAAAGTATCCACAAAATCCCCCATTTCTACACTTTAATTTACTAATTAAATGTTAAAACAAATATGGAATCATGGAATTATGGAATAATAGAAAATCAGAGTCAAAAACACTTACCCCAATCAAAGACGTGAAAATTCCCTCCAAAATTGCCCAAATCCGAGCTCTACAACTCAAAATATGAAAATAATACTCTAACCGTTGATTTGGGTTTTAAATTTTCTACCCAGGTGCTCCTCTTTGCAAACACGAGGAAGGAAAATGCCTCGCATTCGCGAAGCACAAAATTTTCTGGCCGATGAAACCTCTAACGCGAATGCAACTGCCCAGTTGAGAACATGAAGACCAAACACCATAATGCTTCGCCATTGTAGTCCAGGCCTTGCGATCGCGATGAACAAACACCTGCCACCCCTGAGCCTAACCTTCCTTCTATGTGAACGTGACTCTCTTCACCCGTTCGCGTTGCACAACCTACCTCAACCTTCGTGAACGCATCCCCTGTCTCGTGAACATGATGCACAATTTTCCCCAGTCACAAAAGCCCTTCGTGATCGCGTCCCTTCCATCGCGAACACGTAAAAAGAAACCTGATACAGGGAAATCTAGATTATCATGCTAAGACTGTAACATTGGCAATGCCGGGGTTGCCGAGGGTTGTGTGGAGTGGCTCTATAGACTATATTCCCAATAGAGTGATTTCATACTTGAAAGCTCAATGGATGATTGAGAAGGGTTATCTATCTTATCTGGACTTTGTGAGGGATGTTAGTGCAGAGGCCCCTGCTATTGATTCTGTTTCGGTGGTGCGAGATTTCCCGGATGTGTTTCCTGTAGACCTGCCGGGCATGCCACCCGACAGGGATATTGATTTTTCTCTATTGATTTGGTGCTGGGCACTCAGTCCATTTCTATTCTACCGTATCGTATGGCACTGGCTGAGTTGAAGGAGTTGAAGGAGCAGCTTCAGGAACTCCTTGATAAGGGGTTTATTCATCCTAGCGTGTCACCTTGGGGTGCACCAGTTCTATTTAAGAAGAAGAAGGATGGTACTATGAGAATGTGCATTGATTACAGACAGTTGAACAAGGTCACAATCAAGAACAAGTATCCTTTGCCGTGTATTGATGATTTGTTTGACCAGCTTCAGGGAGTGATGGTGTTCTCCAAGATTGACTTGAGGTCAGGGTATCACCAGCTGAAGATTCGGGACTCAGATATTCTTAAGACAGCTTTCAGGACCCGGTATGGCCATTATGAGTTTCTTGTGATGTCTTTTGGGCTGACCAATGCCCTAGCAATGTTCATGCATCTAATGAACAGTGTGTTTCAGCCTTATCTTGACTTGTTCGTTATTGTATTCATTGATGACATCCTGGTATACTCTCGTAGCCAGGAGGAGCATGCCCAGCATCTGAGGATTGTGTTACAACGATTGAGGGAGGAGAAGCTTTATGCAAAGTTCTCCAAGTGTGAGTTTGGCTTAGTTTAGTGACGTTCTTGGGGCACGTGGTGTCCAGTGAGGGTGTTCAGGTAGACCCGAAGAAGATAGAGGCGGTTCAGAGTTGGCCCAGACCGTCCTCAGCCACGGAGATTAAGAGTTTTCTCGGTTTGGCTGGTTATTACCGTTATTTTGTGGAGGGCTTCTCATCCATTGCATTGCCCTTAACTAAATTAACCCAAAAGGGTGTTCTTTTTAGGTGGTCGGAGGAGTGCGAGGAGAGCTTTCAGAAGCTCAAGACGGCTTTGACAATGACTCCTGTTCTAGTTCTACCATCAGGTTCTGGTTCTTACACAGTGTATTGTGATGCCTCGCGGATCGACATTGGGTGTGTTTTGATGCAGGAGGGTAGAGTGATTGCTTATGCTTCACGCCAGTTGAAGCCCCATGAGAAGAACTATCCTGTCCACGACCTTGAGTTAGAAGCTATTGTTCACGCCTTGAAGATTTGGTGGCACTATTTGTACGAGGTCCATTGTGAGATTTACACTGATAATCGGAGTTTGCAGCATCTATTCAAACAGAAGGATCTTAACTTGCATCAATGGAGGTGGTTGGAGCTTCTTAAGGATTATGATATCACCATTTTGTACCATCTCGGGAAGGCCAATGTAGTGGCTGATACCTTGAGTTGTCGGGCGGAGAGTTTGGGGTGCTTGGCATATCTTCCAACAGTAGAGAGGCCATTGGTATTGGATGTTCAGGCCTTAGCTAGAAAGTTTGTTAGATTAGATATTTCTTAGCCGAGTCGAGTATTGTCTTGTGTGTTCTCTCGGTCTTCTCTTTATGATCGTATCAAGGAGCGTCAATATGATGACCCCCATCTGCTTGTCCTTAAGGACACGGTTCAGCACAATGATGCTAAAGAGGTCACTATTTGGGATGATGGTTCATTGAGGATGCAGGGCATGCTATGTGTGCCCAATGTAGATGGTTTGCGTGAGTTGATTCTCCGGGTGCCGCGAATATGTATCAGGACTTGAGACAGCATTATTGGTGGAGAAGAATGAAGAGGGACATATTTGAGTATGTAGCTCAGTGCCTAAATTGCCAGTAGGTGAAGTATGAGAATCAACGACCAGGTGGGTTGCTTCAGAAGTTAGAGATTACGGAGTGGAAATGGGAGCGGATCACTATGGATTTCATTGTTGGGCTTCCACAGACTCAACGGAAGTTTGATGCAGTTTGGGTGATTATGGATTGGCTGACCAAGTCAGCTAATTTCATTCCTGTGATGACTACCTATTCTTCCGAGCAGCTGGCTCAAGTGTATATCTGTAAGATCATCAGGCTTCATGGCGTACCGGTATCTATCATTTCTGACCGGGATACGCAGTTTACATAACGGTTCTGGAGGCTCGTACAGCGTGAGTTGGGTACTCGATTGGAGTTGAGCACAATATTTCACCCTCAGACAGACGGACAGTCCGAGCGCACTACTCAGATATTAGAGGATATGCTCTGTGTGTGTGTTTGATGGAGTTTGGGGGTTCGTGGGATCAATTCTTGCCACTAGCGTAGTTTGCCTACAACAACAAGTTTGCCTACAACAACAACTATCAGTCGAGCATCCAGATGGCACCGTATGAGGCTCTGTATGGTAGGCGGTGTAGGTCTCCAGTGGGTTGGTTCGAGCCGGGCGAGGCTAGATTATTGGGTACAAACTTGGTTCAGGATGCTCTGGAGAAGGTTAGGGTGATTCAGGATAGACTACGCATAGCCCAGTCCAGACAGAAGACTTATGCGGATTGGAAGGTTTGCGATATCGCATTCATGGTTGGAGAGCGGGTCTTGCTCCGGGTGTCACCCATGAAAGGTGTTATGAGGTTCGGAAAGAAGGGCAAGTTGAGCCTGAGGTTTATCGGTCCATTTGAGGTATTTCGACATGTTGGAGAGGTTGCTTATGAGCTTGCCTTGCCTCCCAGTCTAGCAGGAGTTCATCCAGTATTCCACGTTTCTATGCTCCGAAAGTATCACGGCGATCCGTCTCAGGTATTATATTTCAGCTAAGTCCAGTTGGACAAGGATTTATCTTATGTTGAGGAGACGGTGGAGATCTTAGATCGGCAGGTTCGAAAGTTGAGGTCGAAGAATATTGTTTTTTTGAAGGTTCAGTAGAGGGGTCAGCCGGTCGAGGAGGCGACTTGGGAGATCGAGCATGATATGCGCATCCGTTATCCTCATCTTTTCACCACTTCAGGCATGTCTCTATGCTCGTTCGAGGATGAACGATTGTTTTAAGAGGGGGAGGATGTAACAACCCGGCCGGTCGTTTTGAGTGTATTAGCCCCGATCCCCTATTTACTATTTTTCCCATATCTGTTTCTTCTTATGTGACTTACCGGGAGGTCTTGTTTTTGGTTTTGGAGTGATTTGGGATACTTAGTCCCTAAAACTGAAGCTTAAGTCTTAGGATTTTGATTGTAGTCAGAATTGTATGAAGAATATTCCGGAATGGAGTTCCGTTATTTCGTTAGCTCCGTTGGCTGATTTTGGACATATGAGCATGTACGAACTGTGAATTTGAGGTCTGTAGCTAATTTAGACTTGAAATGGCAAAAGTCAAATTTTTGGGAAGTTTGACCGGGGGTTGACTTTTTAATATCGGGGTCGGATTTCGATTCCGGAAGTTAGAGCAGGTCCGTAATGTTGAATATGACTTGTGTGCAAAATTTGAGGTCAATCGGACTTAGTTTGGTAGGTTTCGGCGTCGTTTATGGAATTTGAAAGTTTAGAAGTTCATTAGGCTTGAATCCGGGTGTAATTCGTGTTGTTGTTGTTGTTGTTTGACGTGTTTTGTGGGCTCGACTAAGTTTGTATGGTGTTTTAGGACTTGTTGGTATATTTGGTTGAGGTCCCAAGGGCTTCGGGTGTATTTCGGATGCTTAACGGATCGAAATTTGGACTTGTGCAATTGCCGAGTTTCTGGTGTTCTGGTGTTTCGTATGTGGTAGTGGGGAACCGCAGGTGCGGACACGGATTAAGTATTAGATTTAAGTAACAGTTTTAAATCTGGTCTTGAGGGTATAAAATCCCGGATTTTTGGTATAATGTGACTATTTTGGAGGTGACGCACATGCTAGGTGACGGGCGTGTAGGCGTGCAGCGTGGGGGATTGTGATTTGGTCCGTCTAGTGAGACTGTAAAGTCGAATAACCTATTGTTAATTACTTGTTCTCTCTGTGTTACAGAAATTTGACTGCAAATTATGTTAGAAATCATGCTTAGGCTATGTGATGGTATTTTTGGGACCCGCAAAAGTCGCGTACTTATTAAGTATTTGCTAATTGATGTCTTGTACTCAGTCATGGTTTTACTTGCGTATCATATCTCAGTCTCTTTTTGATTCTTGTTGATACACCATGTTATTTTTGTTTGGGCTGATCTTTATGATTTCTGAGAGCCCGAGAGACTAGAGAATTTGGTGACTGAGTTAAGGCCTGAGTGCCGAGCTGTGAGCTATATGTGTGAATATGGATTGAGTTGCACGCCGCAGCGAGCCTTAGGCTGTATATATGGATTGGGTTGCATGCAACGACGAGCCTCAAGGTTATATAAATATATATGGATAGGGTTGCAACGAGCCTTATGGCTATTTATATGGAATCGGGCTGCACGCCGCAGCGATATAGCGCTTGGGCTGAAGGAGCCCCTCCGGAGTCTGCATACCCCCAGTGAGCGCAGGTACCTATTGAGTGTGAGTATTGAGGGCTGAGAGCCGAGTGATTGAGCTGTTGTGACGAGTTGAGTGTCTATTGCCCTGAGAGGTTGTGCTTATTATTTTTCATTTCTTGATGCACTTTGTTGCTATCTATCATTGTTGTGAAATTTATGAAAGATTCTATATCCGGCTTACCTGCAATGTAACTGTATAAATTGATTTGACTTGAACTTCTGGATTTGAAAGCATGTCTATTCTTTGCTGGAATTATTGAAAATGAATTGTATTTGTATAACTTTTCACTACCTTCTCAGTTCCTTATTTATTTCTGTTACTTACTGAGTTAGTTGTACTCATGCTACACCCTGCACTTCATGTGCAGATCCAGGTGTGTTTGATCATGGAGGTCGTTGAGTTCGTGCGCAATCAAGTACCGGAGACTATGAGGTAGCTGCCGGCGTTCGCAGACCTTGTCTCTCCTTCTATGTTTTCTTTCTTTTCTGTATTGATACTTAGACACAGTTTGTATTAGACTGGATATCTAGATGCTCATGACTCAGTGACACCCCGATGTCGTGCTATTTTTCCGCACTTATATTAATTCATTTCTGTTAAATGTTGGAAGTCTTTTGGAGATGTCGACTTGCCTAGTATCACGATAGGCGCCACCACGACGGGTTAGGTTTTGGGTCGTAATAAGGGTGCAACTTTCAGATGGTCCGACGAGTGTGAGATGAGCTTTTAGAAGCTCAAGATTGCATTGACTATAGCCCCAGTGTTGGTGTTGCCTACAGGTTTGGGACCATGCACCGTGTATTGTAATTCATCGCACATTGGGCTTAGTGCGGTATTGGTGCAGGACGGTAGGGTAATTGCCTACGTGTCTTGGCAGTTGAAGGTTCATGAGAGGAATTACCATAAACATGACTCATTGTTCGCGTGTTGAAGATTTGGAGGCACTATCTTTACGACGTTCGATGTGAGGTCTATACCGACCATCGAAGTCTCCAACACCTGTTCAAGAAGAAAGACCTTAATTTTCTATGGCAGAGATGGTTAGAGTTGCTGAAAGACTATGATATCACCATATTATATCATCCGAGGAAGGCCAATGTAGTGGTCGATGCATTGAGTAGGAAGGCGGAGAACATGGGTAGTTTGCCATATTTACCGATAGTGGAGAGGTCACTAGATATGGATGTACATGCCTTCGCCAATCGATTCTTAAGGTTGGATATTTTGGAGCCTAGTCAGGTTCTTGCTTATATTGTGACACAGTCTTCATTGTTGGAGCGTATCAAGGTCCACCAGTTTAATGATCCTCACTTGTTGGTGTTGAAAGACACAGTGCAGCGGGGTGGTTCTAAGGAGTTATGATGGAGTTATGCAGCTTTAGGGTGGGATTTGTGTTCCAAATGTTGATGGGTTGAGAAAGTTGATCCTTGAGGAGGCTGACAGTTTATGCTATTCCATTCACCCAGGTGTCGCGAATATGTACCGTGACTTGAAACAACACTATTGGTGTCGAAGAATGAAGAAAGATATTTTCAATTATGTCTCTCGGTGTTTGAATGCTCAACAAGTGAAGTACGAGCATAAAAACCGGGTGGGTAGACTCAGAGATTAGAGATACGAGAGTGAGAGTGGGAGCGCATCACAAAAGATTTTGTGGTGGGATTACCATGGACCATGAGGAAATATGACGCAGTCTGGATTATTATGGACTGATTGACTAAGTCCCCACACTTCATTCCGATGATGACTTCCTGTTCTTCAGAGTGATTGGCTCAGATTTACATCTGGTAGATTATCCTACTACACAGTGTGCTCATTTCCATCATTTTTTATCGGGGCATGCAATTCACATCGCATTTTTTGAGAGTTATGCAGCATGAGTTGGGCATGCGGGGCAAGCTGAGTACCACATTTCATCCTCAGACAGACAGGAAGCCGAGTGCACAATTTAGATATTAGAGGACATGTTACGAGCATGCTCTATGGATTTTGGGGGTCAGTGGGAGTAGTTTTTACGTCTAGCGGAGTTTGTCTACAACAACAGTTATCAGCCGAGTATCCTAATGGTTTTGTACGAGGCCTTATATGATAGGTGATGTCATTCGTCGGTTGGTTGGTTTGAGCTCGGAGAGGCAAGATTGTTGCGCACTGATTTGGTCTGTGATGCTTTGGAGAAGGTTAATGTAATTCAGGAATGAATTCGTACAACTTAGTACATGCAAAAGAATTATGCGGACCGGAAGGTTCAAGATGTGGCTTACATGGTGGGTGATAAGGTTCTTCTCCGACTATTACCTATGAAGGGCGTGATGTTATTTGGGAAGAAGGGTAACTGAGCTCGAGGTTTATTGGCTCGTTTGAGATCTTGGAGAGAGTTGGGGAGGTTTCTTATAGGCTTGCATTTCTTCCTAGAGTAGCAGGGGCACATCCGATATTTCATGTATCCATGCTTTTGAAGTACCATTAGGATAGGTCACATGTTTTAAACTTTAATGTGGTGCAGCCTGATGAGAATTTGATCTATGAGAAGGAGCCGGTGGCTATTCTAGATCGGCAAGTTCGAAAGTTGAGATCCAAGAGTTTTTCTTTTGTGAACGTGCAATGGAGAGGTCAGCCGATTGAGGAGGCTACATGGGAGTCTGATTCTGACATGCGGAGTAGATGCCCACATATATTTTCCAGTCCAGGTACATTTCTATGTCCGTTTGAGGACGAACGTTTATTTTAGAGGTGGAGAATGTAATGACCCGATAGGTTGTTCTGAGTACTAGCCTTAATTTCAATGTTGTGAGACCTCTCATAGCTTTATTTGATGTTATATGACTTGCGTGCATGGTCCGTGTTGTTTTTCAGAAAGCTTTTATATGAAATTTTGAAGAAAACATAAACTTTTACTTATAGAGTACATGGGGTCGGTTGTACTCATGCTACACTTTTGTACTTCTTGTGAAGATATCGGTGTTGGTACCAGCGATGCATAAAGGAGTTCTTGCCCGGATCGACTTATAGCGGGAGACTTGAGGTAGAGTTGCTGGCATTTGCAGTCCCTGGAGTCCCCTTCTAGTCTACCTTTTCTGTTTATTTTATTTCAAACAGTTGTATTTCTTTTAGACCATACTTTGTATTATTCTAGTTGCTCATGTACTGGTGACACTAGATTTCTGGGATTAGTCTAGACTATGCTATATTATGGATTTATCTTATGTGTTTTTGTTTTTATCAACCGTTAATAATTATTATTACTCTATTTTAAATTGTCAAAATGGTTAATTCATTATATAACATTGGCTTGCCTAGTAAGTATATGTTAGGCGCCATCACGGCCCTGAGGTTGGGATTCCGGGTCGTGACAAGTTGGTCTCAAAGCACTAGGTTGCCTAGGTCTCACGAGTCATAAGCAACATTAGTAAAGTCTAGAGCTCGGTGCGGAGATGTCTGTACCTATCTTCTAGAGGCTATAGAGCTTTAGAAAAATTTTACTTCTTTCTTTCTCTATCGTGCAAGTTTATTCTATCACTAAAGTTTGAACCATTCTATTCTTGTTCTCTCATAGATGGTGAGGGGACACACAACAGCCACAGCCGGGAAGGAGCCGGAGCCCCAGGTTGCAGGTACTACCAGGGGTAGGGGTAGAGGCAGAGGTAAAGGCAGATCTCAGCTTAGAGCACGAGCAGCAACACCAATTGCAGAGCCTCAGTTCGAGTATGAGGAAGAGGTCCCTATTCAGATTGTGCCAGTTGGACCAGCTCAGGTCTCAGAGGTGTTTATTGCTACCCCAGGTCTTCAGAACATTCTAGTCTGTATCGTGGGCCTTATGGAAAGTGTGGTCCATGTCGGTGCATTTCCTGTGGCACCAGCTGTCTCTTAGACTGGGAGAGGAGCCCATACTCCCGCTACACACACTCCGGAGCAGATGGCTCCCATATATCAAACTCCATCAGTTGGAGTGGCTCAGCCCATTATTGCTACACAGCCTGAGGAGAGGCTCGCGATGTCTTTTGAGGGATTAAATATGTTGGATAAGCTCACCCTGCTAGTGGAATGACCAAGAGTCCCTCTCCACAACAACCTAGATAGCCCCAACATGGCTAACATCACAATCTTGGCATGACAATCCAAGTTAGCGTGATACGGGGGCAACCAATTCATACCGAGAATAACCTTAAAATCCACCATATCCAACAACACAAGATCAACCACAGTATCGTAGCCCTGAATAATGACCAAACAAGAGCAATTGACATAGCCCACCATACTAGAATCCTCAACGGATGTAGACACATATACAAAAGTATCCAGAGAATCACGAGATATATCCAAATATGAAGCAAAATAGGATGAAACATACATATAATTAGAACCCGAGTAAAATAAAATAGATGCATTTCTATGACAGAACAGAACAAAACCTGTGATAACTGCATCAGACGACTCCGCTTTGGGTCTAGCTAGAAATACATAACAATAGGGTTAAGCTCCACCAATCTTACCTCCATCTCTTAGACGGCCTCTCACTAACTAGCCTCCGCCTCTAGCTGTCTAACCTCCACCTCGGGCTGCCTCACCCCTACCTCTAGTTGGCTGAGTGGGTGGTGGTGCAACCGGTGCTAGAATCATAGCACGAGTACCCTGCTACGGCCTAGTGCTCCTCAATCTAGGACAATATCTACTAATATGGCATGCATCTTTGCACTCAAAGCAACCCCTCGAGTGGCATAACTATCAATTTGGTGCACTAATAGGAGTTGAAGGTGCACTGAATACTGGCTGCTTGGAATGAGACCCATATGTATCATAACCACCTTAAGGACAATAAGACACCTAAAGTACTGACTGATTAGCCTGATAGGATAGCCTCTACCAAATAAACCCCAACTTCCAGAAGAGGCGCTACTGAAACCATCGTAATGATGAGGCCTCTACTTATATATCGACTCTCTACCCTGGCCATGAATCCTCTCGATCCACTAAGCAATCTCAAATATCCAAGTAAAAAAATATCATCCTCAGTCTCTTTGTCCATCTGTCGCATGATGCCATAAGTAAGGCCATCTATAAATCTCAGTACGCTCTCCCTCTCAGTAGGGATCAAGATAGTTGCGTGGCATGATAAATCCAAAAATCTGGTCTCATACTAGGTCACAGTCATGCTATCCTACTGAAGGCGCTTAAACGGACTGCGAAAGTCCTCTCACTAAGTGAAAGGAATGAACTTCTCTAAGAAAAACTGTGAGAACTGAACTCAAGTGAGAGGAGGTGAACCTAATGGTCTGCCTTGAACATACACCTACCACCTCTTCGCCAAACCAGCCATCTGAAACACTGTAAAATCCACTTTGTTGGACTCCACTATACACATATTACGCAATATCTCATGGCAACGACCTAAGAAATACTGGGGATCCTCAAAAGGTGACCCACTAAATTGAGGGGAAAACAACTTGGTGAACTTGTCCAACCTCTGCATCCCCTCAGCTGACATCACAAGCCTCTCCCCGGGTTGTGTGGCACCAACAGACGGAGCTGCCCTAACTGATAGAACTACTAGAGTCTGATACCCGTCAGCCACCTACTCTGGAGTGTGAGTAGTGGAAGTGTGGGATCTTCCCCTAGCTTAAGAGATGGCTGGTGCCATAGGGAACACACCGACATGGGCCACAATCTCCATAAGGCCCAACAGGGAGACTAGGGTGTCCTGAAGCACTAGGGTAGCAATGAACCCCTTTGGGACCAGAGTTGGTCCAACTGGAACAGTCAGAACAGGGATCTCCTCATCCTGCTCGTTCTGAGGCTCGACAATAGGTGTTGTTGCGCATGCTCTAGGCTGAGCTCTGCCTCTGGCTCTACCTTGACCTCGCCCCCTACCCCTTGTAATGGCTGCAACTTGAGGCTCCGGCTCCTAATCAACTTTGGATGTCGTAAGTGTCCTCACCATCTGCGAGTGATTAAGAGAAGAATGGTTCAAACTCAGATATAGAATAAAGTCGCACGATAGAGAAAGAAAGAAAGTGAAATTTCCTAAAGCCATATAGCCTCAAGAAGATAAATACAGATGTCTCTGTACCTATCCTCAAGACTCTACAAAGCTTGCTCATGACCCGTGAGACCTAGGCAACCTAGGGCTCTAATACCAACTTGTCACGGCCCAAAATCCCAACCACGAAGTTGTGATAGGGCCTAACATTTGTTTGCTAGGCAAGCCAACATTAGCTAAAGAATTAACCGATATAACAATTTAAAAGCAAAATATTAAGAACTTAAGGACTGAGATACTCTGAAATACATGTACTAAATCCATAAGTAATGTTGTTTATGCTAATCCCAGTAATCTAAAATAACAAGTACATGAGCGACTAGAATGCTACGAATAAAGTCTAAAATAAAATATAATTATCTGAAATGAACTAAACAGTTAAAAAGATAAGAAGGGGATTTCAAGGACTGCGAACGTTGAGCGACTCTATCTCAAGTCTCCTGTATCGATCAGGTCCGAGCAATCTCCAATATGTGTCGCTAGGACCAACACGGGGATCTGCACAAGAAGTGCAGAAGTATAATATGAGTACAACCAACCTCATGTACCCCATAAGTGTCGAGCCTAACCTCAACAAAGTAGTGATGAGGCTATGAAAAGACACTCACTATAAACCTATACGAATAATAAATAGAAGATAACAAAAAATATAGAGAAAACGGATAAAGTCGTAAGAATGGGACCAGAAGTTCACCCTAGAATTACATCATATCATAACCTCATATAACAGTAAAGAAAATAAAACACCACAGTTAAAAACAATTACAACACATCATTTCCTGTCGTGGCACGCAACCCAATCCTAATACCAAAACAACATATGTTGCAGCGAACAACCCGATCCCAATATTATTTCAATATTTGTTGCGGATAAAAACCCGATCCTAATATCATTTCATTTCTATTCTGTTGCGGCGCGCAACCTGTTCCCAATATCTTCTTATTAACATTAACAACTAAGTATAACAAATTCAAAAATCACAACATAAGAAGGGAACTAAAGCGTATAAATCACCAAGAAAATTCGAGTACAAACAGAGAATAACCAAAAGTTCAAATTCATAAAGTATCCTCACATCGTAAGACAACACGAACCTCAACAAGTCATTAACGCAAGAACAACCAAGGGCTCAAACAATCGTATATGACATAATAAAGTACACCAAGTAACAAGTAAAGGCAATAAAGGTAGGTAAAGGCATGAAACAGTAAAAGTTCATTTAATATATGTGAGAGCATATAGCAGGTAAAGAAAATAATAATCAAGGAATGAATAAATGGAAACATGTAACAAATCATGACAGGTAATAAGTAATGACATAAATAACAAGTAAAGACATATCGCAATCAAAGCATGTAACAAGATACAATATGGAATAAATGATTACATGATGATAAATACCCCACCCTGTATGCTTGAACCCATGATAGTGCATATACACTCGTCACCTTGCATATACGTCGTGCCCACACAAATAGACCAAACAAATTCTAATTTCCTCAAGTCCAAGTTAACCACGACAACTACCTTTTTCCTGAACACTATCAACAACCAACCAAGGCTTTTCCTTTTGAACAAGCCTCCAAACCGATCGAATCTAGCCAAATAATGTTTAAATAATTAAAAATAAACTTTAGAAACTACCCATGAATAAAAAAAGTTCCATCTTGACTATTATTGAAAAAGTCAACAAAAGTCAACCTCGGGCCCGCGTAGTCAAAATCTGAGATTCAGACCAAAATCCCGGTTATCCATTCACCCCCGAGCCGGGCTACGTGATTTGTTTTGAAATGCGACCTTAATTCGATGTCTAAATCTCAATTTTACAAATTTCCTAAATTTTACCCAAAACCCCTAATTTCTACTTTGTAATTCATAGATTTGATGATTAAATTCATGGAAAAGTAATTGAAATTGATTGAAAACTAGTTAAAGTTGCTTACCAATGAATTTAGGAAGAAAATCCTCTTCAAAAATCGCCTCTAGGGAGTTTAGGGTTGAAAATGGTGTAAAAGAGCTAAGTACCGATTTTTCCAACCTTTACCCAGTAGCATGTATCGCAATTATGAACTCTTATTTGTAATCGCGATGTCCGCAAATGCGAACCATTGATTTCAACTGTGATCACTCCCTGAGCTTAAGATATACCTTCGCATTTGCGAAACTGTCCAAAGCTGCCCAGTGTCGTAAATGTGACACACCGGTCGCAATTGTGATGACTCAGCCTTTCGCAAATGCGGTTCCAACTTTGCAAATGCAAAGTGCCCCAATCCCAGCACCCTTAGAAAATGTGATACGTTGACCGCAAAAGAAATGCTCGCAAGTACGAGCTGGACCTCTCAAATGTGAGATCTGCAGTCTCACACCAGCCACAGTTGATGCTCAATTATACCAAAACACTCCAAAACTCACCCGAAACTCACCCGATCCCCTCGAACTCCAATATGAACATTAATACAAGTGTAATAACATCATACACACTCTCTCGCTAACTCAAATCATCAAATAACATCAAATATCAAGAATTGGTCATCAAAACTTAAGATTTTCAACTTGAAACTCAACTTTTGCCAATTTTCACATAATGTGCTGAAATGCCCTTGGATCACCTGAAACCCCAACCAAACATACGTACAAGTCCAAAAATATCATACGAGCTACCAGAATTGTCAAAATACCTATCCGAGTTTGTTTACCATAAATGTTTACAGCGGTCAACTCAAGCCTCATTTTAAGTCACAAATCGCATTTTTTAAAAATTTACACATATAAACCTTTCGAAAAATGACACGGACCCTGGACGCAAGTCATAAATCATCAAATAATACTATGAGAGGTCTCATAACACAAAAAAAAGATCTAGTACACATAAATACCTATCAGTTCGTCACAATGGAGAGTGTATCTTATTCGTGATTCAGAGTTTATAATGGAATTATTGTATTTTTGTGTGGTGGAAGGATGGATGCGGTAATCCATGTGCGATTGAGATGGATTGGACAAGGTTGCGGTTCATCTTTGAAAGAAATGTCATGAGTTCTAGATATCTTATTGTGTGTGTCATTCATGAGGTTTTTATTTTAGCAAATCCACTAGGTAAGGTGCCTAGGGCTAGTTTTTATATATATTTAAAACAAAATAGAGTAACTTAAGGTCTTACAAAAAGCTATGTCCTAAAATTTTAAAATTACATAATCCCTAATACCAAATTTGAGCAAGTAGCACACAAATTTGGTAGCACATGTTATCCTATGAAATGAGCTACTTATTGACATATCAAAGTAGTGCACTGCCCAGATTGTAGCGATCCTGGGCAATACAATGAGCCATGAGAATATTATGTATTTGCAAGCAAAACTCTCTTACGTTATGTTGGTAGGCTATAATTACGTATTTTAGTCGCTTATTGCACTCCAAATTATTGCACTTTATTTATTTTGAGCTTTAATTGATAGTGTTTTGAACTTATTGTGTGTTTTATGTCTTGTAGGAGTGATTCTGAGCTATGTAGATATTATGTAATGAATTGGAGCTTTGAAGTCTAAGTAAAATCCTGAGGGATTAAGCCGGGATCGTGTTCGGAGGTCGAGGACCAAGTCTGGATGTCAAAACACAAGAAAAATCCGAACCCTAAGAAAACTTCACTAGTGCGGCACGTGAGGCGCCGCGGCTGCCCATTTTCATGTTGTCTAACATTTTCATGCGGCATGCCTGTGCAAATTTTACAAAGTAATTGTCCTATTTCGCATAGGGAAAGGTGATTTCATTTGGGGCCGACCCTACTTGGTATATATACATGAAAAATTGTTATTTTTGGGACTTTTGACACATTGGAGACCTATGGAGGCTAAGGAGGAGTTGGAGAAGCAAACGCACAAGGAGTTCATCATTCAATCCTCACTCAAGACCTGAGTTTGGATCGTTTTATGTTTTTTTTTACTTTAAACATATTTGGAGTAGTGCTCTTTAGGGTTTGATGGATTTGGTGTATTGATATTTGTTTGTGGATTATAACTCTAGTTTTATGTATTGAAGCGTTTTGGATGATTTAACTGTTACATCTATATTCCCTTGTTCATGTAATCGAGAGAGGCATAACTTGTGATATCCTTACATTATATTGTTGGTTGAGTTCATTAATTCTTCTTAGTAATCTAAAGAGGCTAGTTGAATTTTTTATTAAACCTAGTTAGGAGGATAATCGAGAGAGGTTCTCCTAAAATACCAATTCACTACACATTCTTGCATATCTTCACGTGCTTAAATTTGGTCATCGTGTGAGGTTAAAACTTAATCGAGAGAGGAGTTTTTGCTGAACGGTTAAACTGATAATTGAGTGAATTCAAGAGACTCACTTAAACATTAGAAGTGAATTATCTAGAGTTAGATCCCAAATAATTATCTTGCACCTATCTAATTAACCCCTATTTTCTCCCATTGATAACTTCCTTGCGTACCGTTGTTGCGATTGTCATTAGTCAATAGCTTTAGATTCTTAGTTAATTTTAGTTAGAAATCTCCATTGTTGATCATCTTGGATATTAATCAAGCTAGAAACTACAAGAATACTGTTTAACTCCAATCCTTGTGGATACGATATTATACTATACTATCTTTGACTAGCGAGCATAATTAAAGTAGTGTTTCGAGCGCGTCAAATTTTGGCGCCGTTGCCGGGGATTGGAAATCAATAGTGTTTGAAATAGTTTGTAGTGCTAATTCAGGAATTTTTCGTTTTATTTATTTATTTTTTTTCTTTTACGTTTGGTGTTCTTTGACTGTGCGCAGGTTACAGGTTAGATTAGTGCATGACTCGAGATTCTACTAAAGAAGTGCTACCATAAGAACCAGAGATAGAAAAACATTTGCGACAGCTCAGGAAGGGAAGAAATCTCACCGAGATGTTAGAAAATGTTGGGCAATCCTCAACCAGAGAAACTATGGTTGGGAACGGTTATGATAATATGGGTTTGGCTGCAAGAGAAGCAGCCCAACGATGAGAACAAGCTGCAAGGGATGCTGAGGAAGCAGCTATTAGAGATTCACATCTTATCTACGAAGAAGAGAGGAGTCTTAGAATTGCTCTAAATCAACCCTTGGGTGCAGACTAGTTCGAAAATATAGCTCCCATGCCTAGGAGACCAATTGGCGATTTTGCTAGACCGGTCTACAATCAAGGTTTATCCAATGTTCGACCACCTCCAACTGCAGCAAACAATTTCGAGTTAAACCAAGGGTTGTTTCAAACCATTCAGAATTGTTGTGTCTTTAGAGGGAAGCCAAACAAAGATCCAAACACACATCTAATGGACTTCAAGGAGATTATGAAAACCTTTTAATACAATGATGTGTCACAAGATGCAGTTTACTTAATGGCATGCCCCTTCACACTCAAAGATGATGCAAATGAGTGGCTTCGAAATTTACCTAATGGATCGATTCGAACATGGGATGAGATGACCAAAAAATTTCTTGATAAATATTTCTCATCATCTAAGACGCGCAAGTTTAGAAGAGAAATCCACAACTTTTTCCAGAAAGATACTGAGAATGTGTTTGAAGCATGGGAGAGGTTTAAGGAGATTGTTACAAAGTGTCAACATAGCGGAATTGAACTTTGGATGCAACTCCAGGAGTTTTGGGATGGATTGACACCGGCCTCACATAAAACATTGAGCAATGCAGCTGGAGGTCCGTTGATGAAGAAGACTCTAGAGGAGATAGTCACAATTCTTGACGAGTTATCTGAAGATGCAAATCAGTGGCCCTCTGAGACTGCTGAAAGGAGAAAATCAATTGGTGTTCACTAAGTTGATGCTACGACATCTGTGTAGGTACAGCTTGATGCTATGGCTAAGAAGATAAGGAAGCTGACCTTAGCGTCGATATAAAGTGAGCCTCACGCAACTTGTGATATATGTGGAAGAGGATACCCTACTCATGAGTGTCAAGCCTCAACTGAGGAAGTAAATGCTGTGGGAAATTATAATGTGTTGGGTCAGAGGCACCCCGATTTTTCATGGAGTTCACCTGGAGGTACTGTGAATTCTTGGCAACAAAATAACTCTAGACCGCAGGGAGGAGCTCCACCATACCAAAATCAGCGGAGGCAACAATTTCAGCCTCAACAGCCTATTTAGCCCGGTCTAGAGGATCTAATGAAGGCTTTCATTATCAAGACTGATGAGAGACTTGAAACTCATAGCGCAGCTATATGGGAACATGGAGCAGGTATCAAAGAAATAGGTACGGGTTTTTTAAACTTGAAAAGACAGGTTAGGCAGCTAGCCACTCTATTGTCTAAGAGGATTCTAGGAACTCTCCCCGTTGATATTGAGAGAAATCCCAAAGAAACGGTGAATGTTGTGACCTTGAGAAGTGGAAAAGTGTTGAAAGATCCCACCCTAAACCAAAAAGATATGATAATTGCAAAACAAAGTGGGGGAGCAGCTGAAGAATGATATCGCTAAGAAGAAGAAAGGCAAGAAGAGAGCTGACAAAAAGAAGAAGGGGGAAATTTCGAGAAGGGGTGAATCTAATGAAAGCGAGCATATGCTTGCTCTACCTTTTCCTCAAAAGCTATATAGAGAAAAGTTGGACCACCAATTTGAGACATTTCTGGATATGCTGAAATAGGTTAATGTATATTTTCCATTCACAGAAGTGCTTTCCCAAATGCCAGCTTATGCCAAATTCTTGAAGGAGATCCTGACAAAGAAGAGGAAGATAGAAGAGACCTCAGTGGTCAAGCTCACAGAGCATTGCAGTGCGATATTGCAAAACAAACTCCCACAAAAGTGTGGAGATCCAGGGAGTTTTACTATACCTTGATCTTTAGGCTCTATTAATTTTGATAAATCTTTATGTGATTCTGATGCCTCGATTAACTTAATGTCTCAATCTATTTACAGGAAACAGGAGAAAGAGATTGAAAAGATAAGGTCAGTGCCAATATCTTTGCAACTGGTAGACCAAACGACTCTGATACCCGAAGGGGATAGTGGAAGATATTTTAGTTCGGGTAAATAAGTTTGTATTTCCTATAGACTTTACAGTGGTAAATATAGAGGAGAACAAATAGGTCCCCCTCATCTTAGGAAGACCATTCTTAGTAAAGGGTAGAGAAATATTAGATATACACAAGAAAAAGCTCATTATTAGAGTGGGTGAGGAGACTGTAACTTTTGAGATAAATGTAGAAATGGGGATGAAAAAGGAAAAGCCAACTGCAAGTATTGAGCGGAAAGTGAAAGGCTTAAAAGAGAAGGTTGCAGCAAGTGAGAAAGATAAATGTGGGGTGCACCCCAAGAAGGCAGAGAAGAAGTTGTATGCATGGATGTGCGCATTAGTTCGAAGGCGAGGAATGGATCCTGACTTCGACTCAGACCCCGACTAGATATGCAGGGAAGTTTCCTTTACCTTATACTTTTTAATTGCGTGTCATGGGGACATGCCTCAACTTAAAGTGTGGGGTGAGGGATATGTTGTATATTGTTTGTACATGTGTTAGTTTTATTAGTTGTAGTAGTGGAAAACCATAAAAATTGAAAATATTTTGATTTTTCCCGACGATGGATATCATTTGACGGGTTTCTTGAAGGATTAAAGTCGAAAGAAAAGGACAAAAAGATTTTTTTTTGTTAGGTAGTGTATAATTCCCCCTTATTTTTTCTTTGTGTCGCGATTCTTTTTCAAGGGTTTTGTTTGAACCGGGTGTACTTATTTTTTTATTTTGCAGGAGTAGGGAACCTTGTGCTATGATTTGAATTGAAAGCAATATCTCTTGACTTTAGTATGCCTTGAGAATAGTAAATGCTTTAGTCGTGACGCTTAGGCTCAGGTTTTTACTCTTGTATAAGTACCTTAAACTGTATGAGCTTAACTTTGCTTAACTGCTTTGACTAGAATGTCTTGATAGTCCAATCCTGAGTGAGTTATGTGTCCATGTGTGCGAGAGGTTTTTTGTTATTCTGTGCATTGCATTTGATGTCTATAACTTGCCCCGTGTGTTTGTAAAACAAAATAGTAGTTTTATTCAGTCTTAGAAGTGATTTAGGCATTTTTTTGTTGAGCCAGTTATATGCTATTACCCACCTAATTGTTATGTATCTTAGTTAACACCCTTTAGCATGTAATCCTGTTTCTTTGGCAACCACATTACAAGCCTTATCCATATTTTTGAATTGACCATCTATTTGAACCTTGTACCTCTCGTGAGCACTTGAATTTGGTATGAACTTTGTAAAAGTTAAAGTGTGGGGTGGTTGGTTTGGCTTTTGAGTTGAACTAATGAAATAAGGAGAAAGGTGCACTGTATTGAAAAAAGTAAGAGCCGCTTGAATTGAAAAAGAAAAAAAAATATTGTATTATTGTGCAAAATATTCTTTGATAGTGGTGAATTTTGATGTAATTGTGCGTAAAGAAGTACTGAGTTAATGTATATTGATGTGAAGGTGGAGTTTTGGTTTGACATAAGTGTGGGATTTTGAACAATGAAATGTATGTATTAAAGTGTTTAGGGAGGTATAGTCACTCATATATCTAAATGTATCCTACCCATCCTGCGGCCTACATTACAACCAAGTAAATTCCTACTTGATCCTTAACTGAATGGGCTCGATTAGTTGAGTAGTACACTACGGGCAAGCTTAGAGTACGTCTTTTATGGCACATGAAAGTTCTTTTTGAGAGTGAGTGAATTCTTTCTATCTTGAGTTCCTAATTGTTCTAAAATTCTATTACGTGTGGAACTACTCTCAATTGTTGTGTGAGGGCACTTAATTCATGAAGGAAAGGTAATGTCATTGACCTCTATGTTAGAATAAGTGAGTGGGTTGTAAAAAGTGTGTGGTGCTTTTGAGTCAAATCTTGAGGCAAGGATGTTACTTTAGAGTGCTTAATCTGTTTTAATTATTCTTCGTGTGATGAGTTATGAGAGTTGTTTAAAAGGGTCGTGTCTATGTAAAGTGTAGTTTGATTGCTCGAGGACGAGAAATGGTTTAAGTGTGGGGTGTGTATTGTAGGCTATAATTACGTATTTTAGTCGCTTATTGCACTCTAAATTACTACACTTTATTCATTTTGAGCTTTAATTGATAGTGTTTTGAACTTATTATATGTTTTATGACTTGTAGGAGTGATTCCGAGCTATGTAGATGTTATGGAATGAATTGGAGCTTTGAAGTATGAGTAAAAGCCCAAGGGATTAAGCCGGGATCGTCTTCGGGGGTCGAGGACCAAGTCTGGACATCAAAATGCAAGAAAAATTTGTACTCTGGAAAACTTCACTAGTGCTGCGCATGGGGCGGCTCGTGAGGCGCCGCGGCTACCCATTTTACTGATGTCTGACAGATTTCAACTCTTTGAATTTCCCACTAATTCCCCGCATGGAGCATCGCCCCATGCGGCGCGCCTGTGCAAAATTTACAGAGTAATTGTCCTATTTCGCATAGGAAAGGTGATTTCATTTGGGCCCGACCTTACTTGGTAAAAATATATGGAAAAACATTATTTTTGGTACTTTTGACACATTCGAGACCTAGGGAGGCTAAGAAGGAGTTGGAGAAGCAAAAGCACAAGGAGTTCATTATTCAATCCTCACTCAAGGCCTGAGTTTGGATCGTTTTATGTTTTCCTTTACTTTAAACATATTTGTGATGAATTACTTCATATCTATGGAGTAGTTCTCTTTAGAGTTTGATGGATTTGGTATATTGATATTTGTTTGTGGATAATAACTCTAGTTTTATGTATTGAAGCATTTTGGATGATTTAATTGTTGCATCTATAATCACTTGTTCATGTAATCGAGAGAGGCATAACTTATGATATCCTTGCATTATATTGTCGGTTGAGTTCATTAATTCTTCTTAGTAATCGAAAGAGGCTAGTTGAATTGTTGATTAAACCTAGTTAGGAGGATAATCGAGAGAGGGTCTCCTAAAAGACCAATCCATTACACATTCTTGCATATCTTCACGTGCTTAAATTGATTCATTTTGTGAGATTAAAACTTAATCGAGAGAGGAGTTTTTGCTGAACGGTTGAACTGATAATTGATTGAATTCGAGAGACTCACTTAAATATTAGAAGTGAATTATTTATAGTTAGATCCCAAACAATTATCTTGCACCTATCCAATCAACCCCTATTTTCTCCCATAGATAACTTCCGTTAGTACCTTTGTTGTGATTGTCATTAGTCAATAACTTTAGATTCTTAGTTAATTTTAGTTAGAAATCTTAGAAATCTCCATTGTTGATCATCTTGGATAGAAATCAAGCTAGAACTACAAGAATATTGTTTAACTTCGATCCTTGTGGATACGATATTATACTATACTATATTTGACTAGCGAGCATAATTAAAGTGGTGTTTCGAGCTCGTCACATTATGCTTCAAAGAATAGGCAGTCCACAGTTATCCAGATGCATTGAAAGTTTTTCGCAGCTTTCCTTGATATCAATCGTGTATTCCCATATGTTTTCTTCTTGTGACTACGTACCTGTGATTCCCAAGTCCAAATCTAGCCTCTCCAGCTTTGAGCTAGGTGGATGCCTGAAAAACCATGGGGTATAGTCAATTCACGCGCATTGTCCATTATATCCATTGTGCTACAATTTAGCACAAAATTGGGCATGTAATATTTGAACCAACACTCGTGCTTTCTCCAGTTGAATCCCAGCGCATCCTTATCCTGAAAAATCTCTTGAGATATTGTAGTAATGAAGTTCACTGGGCTTCTACTCCGCACTGCTTCAAATGTATTCAGTAGCTCAATATAATCAACCCATATGACACCCGTCAAGACCTTAATTCTGGGCAGTGTTAAGTACATGAGATCCGATGTGTATGACAGTCTCTCTCTAACTTGGGTGTTTGTCCTTTCCATTAGGTATTCTCGACTACTAGGACTGTGTATTGGTCTCACAAGATTGGAGTCCTTAGGAACACTGTCAAGCCCTAGTTTCTTCCTTTGGTTCCTTGTTTCCATGCTTGTGCTCACCTTTAATACTCTTTCAAGGGAGTGAGCACATGTTGCTAATACCACCCTTAGAAATTGTATCGAAAGGCAAGGCATGAATACAACAACTTCTCCTGCAAAAACGAACACGAGGTTAGTAGTAAAAATGATCACCATGTCCTCCTCCCTAAGGACTTGAACATGGTGAACCAAGTTAATGACTCCAGCCTTCTCCAGCCCCTTACTATTCTTCTCCTCCTCACCTTCTAGCTCCTCGTAACTCTTACTCTTAGGTATGTACATTGTAGTTTATCACTATTCACAATCCATTTTCCTTGTATCTCCATTTGATCAAAACTATGTATTTCAATGTAGCCACTATCAAGAGCATAATTAGCTAGGTAGTCAGCCATTTTTTTTCCCTCCCTCATGATGTGTGATATTCTGACATTAGAACTCTCCATGATGCCCTTGATTTCCTCCACATATGCAACTATTGTCAAAGGTGCAGTCCATGTGCCTTCACCAACATTTTTAAATAGCATTGAATCAGTTTGCACCTATATCTACGTGTAGCCATGTTGTATACAGTATTTCAAAACTTCAAGAATAGCAAGTGTTTCAGCCTCAGTATTGGTAACCTCTTGTATCTCCTTTCCCATAGAAAACCTAACATCTCCTTCTTCATCCCTTAGTACAAAACCAATCGAACTTCTGCTGGGTTACCTCTTGATGCCCCATTTGTATTGACTTTTATCCACCCTTGAGAAGGAACTTCCCACAAGACTTTGGTCACCTTCAGAGGTGGAGTGTAATTCTCCATCATATGCAATAAATCTGGCCATTTTGTAGAACATTCTGCAAGCTTGGCTTCCTTACTTTGACTAAAGCTTGTCATGTAGATGATATCTCGTATATAACTCTACTAATTGACACTGATTCCCCATGCTTATAAATATTCCTCCTCTTCTAGATTTCCCACAAAATGATGGAGGGTAGTGTGTGAAATATAGGTTTAAGTCTTGGCACTACCTGGACAGTCCAACACTTAGTTATTGCATGCTACAAGGAGAGCCCTTCCATTGCTATTCCTGCATTTGAGAGAAAGTAATACCAAACATTGCAAGATGCATATGATCCATAAAAACATGCACTAATGTCTCCTCGTCTGGACTTCGACAGCACCAATACCTCGATGGCATGAAATAGCCCCACTTTCTGAAGTGATGATCAAGAGGTAGCCTAGCTTTTCAAACCTTCCACATAAAGAAAGAAATCTTAAAAGGCAGCCCTTTCACCCACATGCTTTTAAATGCAATTTTGGGTTCTCTTCTCCTCCTAGTGTATTCCCAAGCAGATTTGACTGTGAAGTTACCTCTGGCCTCCAACATCCAATAAGGTCTATCTAATTCATCATGCACTACTGGAGGCTTAATATTCTCAATGATATGAATTGCAATATCATGGGGTAAGATGTTCATAATCATGTCCTCATCCCACTCTCTTTCCTCCACCACATCATACACATTATGTATATCTTCATCATAATAAACATCATGTGGAGTAATGAAATGCAATGCCCCTTCCTATCCAATTGTCAAACCAGAAAAGTGAGGAACCCATTCTTGGTTGCCATAGTATTTGATGCTCAATGTTATCTCTACATTCTAACATCTTTCTCCAAATATGTGATCCATTTCTCCATTGTACTACCATAGCATTTAACTTCTTGCAGTATTTTTGACACATGAAAGAGCTCCATAATGTAGGTTTAGTTTTAAAATCCCACCAAAGTTTACAAAATAAAGCTTTGGATACATCATGTAATTATCTAAACCCTACCCCAACTTCTTCACATGGTAGGCTCAATGTATCCCTAGAAGCCCGATGCATTCCTTTACCACCTAATGCATTACTCCAGAAAAATTATGCAAACATCTTGTGCATTTTATTAATGACACATGAGGGAGGGTTCACTGCTGACAACAAATGTATTGGCTTGCTTTGCAACACATGTATTATCAAAATTGCTCGACCTCCAATAGAAAGAAGTTTACCTTTCCACGATTGTAGTTTGTACAGAATTTTGTTGATAAGACCATGATAGTAGTCCATTCTCCTTATTGCATAAAATATAGGACAACCAAAATATGTGAAGTGGAATTTCTGCCTACCTATCCCTGTGATTCTTTGAACCTATTCACCACTGAAATGCTTGCAGAATTATGCATGAGTACTGTTTATTTAGTATTATTGATTAACTGCTCAGAAGCCACCTCATAAGCACTTAAAACCTCCTTGCTCAATTGTAGTGAAGTTGCATCTGAGGATGAAAAGATTATGGTATCATTTGCATAAGCAATATGATTGATCCTTGTACTCTATTTTGATAACCCAAACCCATGGAAGTAGGGATTCAAGTGAAGTACATTCAATCCCCTTGATAGTGCCTCAGCAACTAAAATGGATAGAGTATGTGACAAAGGGTCACCTTGTTTGACTCCTCTGGTGGATTTGAAGAATCCATAAGGCTGGCCATTAATCAACACTGAGTACTAATTGTTTGCAAAAATGCCATAAACAATCCCAATGAATCTCTCACAGAAGCCCATTTTCCTCAACGCTTTAGTCAAGAATAGCTAAGATAGTCTATCATATGCTTTAGTCATGTCTAACTTGATCACCATATTTGGTCCTGTCCTTGTTCTTAATCGAATATCAGTTATTATTTCTTGAGTCAATAGCACATTCTCCACAATACTTCTCCCTTTAACAAATCCAACATGTTCATCTGATATAAGTGTAGGTAACAAATTGACTAGTCTTTCATGGATAACCCTTGATAACACCTTGTTGATAAAGTTGCTAAGACTTATAGGTATCATGTCAGAATATGTGACCACTTCATTTTTCTTAGGCAACAGTACTAAGTTTGTGTGATTGATGAACTTAGGTAGTTCCTGACCATTGAAAAAATCCCTCACCATTGCATACACATCATCTCATATGATCTCCCAGCAACAATGAAAGAACTTTCTAGTGAAGCCATCATGTCCTCTTGTACTTTCCCAATTTAGCCCAAACATAGCATACTTGACCTCCTTTTTTGTAGGTTGTCTTACCAGCTCTTAGTTTTACTCCATAGTGACCTTACTGGTAACATGATCAATGATCCCAAATGCAGTAGGGAAAACTTCTTCACGAAACTGAGCAATAAAGAATCTTACTGCCTCTTCAGCCATTTGTTCATTGCCTTCAATCCAGTTTTCTTCTGTATTTTGAATCCTCTTCAGCTGTAATCTTCTTCTCCCCCCATCACTTGAACATGAAAGAATCTAGTATTGCGATCACCCTCTTTAAACCAGGTCATATCTGATTTCTTCCTCCAAAATTCTTCCTCATGTGATAAGAATCTAATAAGTTTTGCTTGTACTTTATGAAGCCTTTATCTATTAATCTGAGTAAGAAAGAATTCAAATTGAGCTTCATGCACCATCACCACCTCCTCTAATCTAGCAATTTTCTTGAAGATATCTCCATAAGTAGCCTTGTTCCATGCTAATAATGCCTTCTTTAACTTTTTCAATTTGTGATTGAATATGATAAAGGGATTAGCACTAAAATCAAACTGCCAGTTTTCCTTCACTACATCTTGAAAAGTCACATAATTTGTCCATAAGTTTAGCAATTTGAACTACGTCTTAACAGGAATGACATCAGGATCACACTTGATTAACAAAGGGATGCGGTCATATCCAATTTTGGACAAGTTCCTGATCTCCACCCCTGAAAATAACTGTTGGAATTCTTCATTGGACAACACTCTATCCAGCTTTTTAAAGATACAATCATCCTCAACTCTACCATTCCATCATGTAAAAATACTTTCTTTGAAACCAAGATCATGTAAGTTGCACCTATTGATACATTGCCTAAAGTCATCTAATTCATTCAAAGCTACTGGCAGTCCATCAAATTTCTCCTTCTCATCTCAGATTACGTTGAAATCCCCACCTACAATCCATGGAACTCTCATGTTGTTAGCCAAATCATATAGTGTATCCCATAATTCTATTCTTTCTACGACATCACAGTTGGCACACACTAATGTAAGTATGATCTCTTATTGGGAATTTAAATCAAACAACTTAAGAGTAAGTTGTTGAACCATGTCAATAAGAACATTAACTTCATAACCATCATCCACAAAGGTCCATATTTTGGTAGAAACATTCAGAATGGCCTGAGAAAAATCAATCCTTCTTCTATATCTTTCCAGTTTCCTCGCTTGTTGCATTAGTTCCATCAGCCCCACAAATCTAAATTGATATTGTCTATGGATTACAATAATCCTTTCAAAGGCTTTTTTGGTTTTTACAGACCTAATATTCCAAATGATAGCATTCATATCTAAACATTGGATTTAGAGACTGTCCTTCTTGTTTGCACTCTAGTGCCAGGGACACTAGTGTTTTCTTTTTGTTACCTTTTCTTGCCTTTGCCAACTGACTTCACCTTCTCTATTTTCCTGGGGGATATATCACCTTGGCTTGCCACATTTATGAAGTTCTGGACAGTTGATTCCTCGTCCATAGTCCTTTCCACTTCTTGCATCATTCTCTTCTTCTGGACTCCCTTGTTGCTGCTTTGTTATTTGATTTTTCCAAGGTTTAGGGACTATAGCCTTAGCTCTCTTTTGATCCATAGGAGCTGGGACAACTTATGTTACCTTCTTTCCATCTATGTAGTGTCCTTAGGCATCAAATGAGGCCTAGGGTTTACTATAGCTAGGGTTGCTTCAGATTGTTTAGGGCTAGGATTATATACTTGAGTTTGTTCTGGTAAATTTGATCTTTTGGGATTATCTATAGGTTTAGGACTTAGCTCAGCATCTCTCTTAACACCTGATTCCATGACTGTGCCACCCATATCATCTGCAAGTTGTTCATTTGTATGTACTACTTTCTCAACATGATTATCTACATCAACAAATTGCACCAATATTCTAAATCTTTTCCACATGATTGAATAGTATTTCCTACATCTACCTACTCATTTTCAGAATGAAATTCACCTTCTTCCTCAGATTCTTCTTCCACCTATTCACTCCATAATCGTCCTAGTTGCAAATTGCCAATAACTACAGTCTGTGAAGGAACCTCTTGGCACGATAGTTTTGATTAGTTGAGGCAAATATGCTCCATTTCGATCATTTTTATCACTATTAGCATTGTCTTCATTACCTTGAACTGCTTTAGTAGGTACAAAGGTCCTATTCATCCATTGAGATGTTGATTCTTTTTGTACTCCTTCAGTATATCCATTCACATTCTTCTTAGGACTAGCATTCTTTCCTTTATCCAGCTTTTTATTCCCACTTAGAGCAGGCATAAAGATAGCAGCCGCTGGGTTCAATCTCTTAGTTTAAATAGGTTTAGTTCTAGGGCTTCTTTGAGTAGCAGTTGTCTCCACCAAAGCCAATTGATTATTATCTTCCTTCTCCCTTTCTTCCACCTCTAAAGCTGCAAATTTATTTGTTGTTTGAACCTTCTAGGCACCACTATCAACTGGGACAATTTCTTTTCCAGTTTTATTTTGCAAATCATCATGCTTTCTAGTGTTCTTGATATGATTTTCCCTCACCTCCTTCCACTGCTCGCCTACATTACCAACTAATCTTCCACTTAAATTGGCAAAAGTTAGGAAGTTGAAGGTTTGGAAGGATGGAAAGTTTGATCGAGAGTTGACTTTATTGATATCGGGGTCGGATTTTTTATTCCGGAAGTTGGGATAGGTCAGTTATGTCATTTATGAATTGTCTACGAAATTTAAGATCAATCAGAGTTGATTGGTATGGTTCGGCGTTAGTTTTGGAATTCGGAAGTTCATAGTTTCAATAGGCTTGAATTGGGTTGCAATTCATAGAATCGATGTTGTTTGATGTGCCTTTGGCCTCAAGTAGGTCCGTTATGTGTTTTGGAACTTGTTGGTATATTTGAACGGGGTCCTGGGGGACCCCGGGTGTGATTCGGATTGAATCCGAAACAATTTTGAACCTTGAGCATTGCTAAATCACTATTACTTTTGGTGTGATCGCACCTGCGATGGGTGTGGCCACATGTGCGATGCTGAAGGTGTGGCCTTAGGAGAGAAGATACAGAAGTGAGTGGGGGATGTTGGGATCGCAGAAGAGGGAAGGTCTCCGCAAAAGCGAAGTCGCTTTTGCAATGGAAGGAAGCGCAAGAGCGGGCATTGGTCGCAGGTGCGACATTTCCTCCACAGGCGCACATGCGCAAATGCAGTTTTTTTTCTCACAGAAGCGGAGGATGTTGGGCTTAGTGAGAACCGCACCTACGATGGGATTTTCGCAGATGCAGAGCTGAAGATGCGACTGTGGTTTCACAGATGCAAATTCCCTGGGGAGAAAAGGCCTAATTTCGAGGGTTTTTGATATCATTTTCATTTTTGGACCTAGAGAGCTCGTTTTATGGCGATTATTCGAGATGTTTTCAAGAAAATCATTGGGGTAAGCGATTTTAAACTGGATTTGACTATATTTCATGAATCTATTGTTATTTTCATTATTAAATTAGTGATTTGAGTTGGAAATTTTGGGAAAATTTGTACATACTTCTTAGACTAAATTTTGGGGTTTTGAAAGGTGATTTGAGGTCAGATTCGAGTAATTCTTGTATGGTTGGACTCGTTATCGAATGGATGTTCGAATTTTATAATTTTGGTCAGGTTCCGAGACGTGGGCGTTGGTTGACTTTTTGTTTCTTTGTAAAGATCGTAACTTTATTGTTTGAAATAATTTTCTATAGTCTATGTTTATGGTATGAAGTTGTTTTTGTTAGATTAGATCCGTTCAGATTTGGATAATCGAGAAAAATGCCTATTAGTGGATTGAGTTAGCATATTTTGAGATAAGTGTCTTGCCTAACTTTGGGTAGGGGAATTTTCTCTTAGGATTGGTGTTATTTTTTAAGTGGAAGCCATGTACGCAAGGTGACGAGTGTGTACACGGGTCAAATATGGAAATTTACCAGCCTATTTCTATTCCACTATATCGTATGGCCCCAACAGAGTTGAAGGAGTTAAAATGAGCAGTTGCAAGAGTTGCTTGATAAGGGTTTCATTCAGCCCAGTATGTCACCTTGGGGTGCTCCGATCTTGTTTGTAAAGAAGAAGGATGGTTCTATGCGCATGTGTATTGATTATGGATAATTGAATAAGGTTACAGTAAAGAATAGTTGTCCATTACCACGCATTGATGACTTATTTGATCAGCTACAGGGTGCCAGAGTGTTCTCAAAGATTGATTTACGGTCAGGCTATCATCAGTTGAAGATTCGGGATCCGGATATTCCGAAGACTGACTTAAGGACTCGGTATGGTCATTATGAGTTCCTTGTGATGTCATTTGGGTTTACCAACACCCCAGCAACATTCATGCACTTGATGAACAGTGTATTTCAACCCTATCTTAACTCATTCATCATTGTGTTTATTGACAACATTCCGGTGTACTCCCAGAGCCGAGAGGATCATGAGCAGCACCTGAGGACCGTGCTCCAGACCTTGAGAGAAAAGAAGTTGTATGCAAAAATTTCTAAGTGTAAATTCTGGCTTGATTCGGTGGCATTTTTAGGTCATGTAGTGTCGAGTGAGGGGATCAAGGTAGATCCGTAGAAGATTGAAGTAGTGCAGAGTTAGACCAGACCATCTTCAGCTACTGAGATCCATAGTTTCTTGGTTTGGTAGGGTATTTCCATCGATTCATAGAGGGTTTCTCATCTATTGCTACACCTATGACCAGATTGACCCAGAAAGGTGTTGCGTTCAGGTGGACCGAGGATTGTGAGGAGAGATTTCAAAAGCTCAAGACTGTTTTGACTACAGCCTCAGTGTTGGTTTTGCCTACGGGTTAGGGGTCTTACACTGTGTACTGTGATGCATCACGTGTTAGCCTCGGCGCGGTGTTGATGTAAGACGGTAGGGTGATTGCCTACGCGTCTAGACAGCTGAAGGTATATGAGAAGAATTATCTTGTCCACGACCTTCAGTTAGCAGCTATTGTTTATGCCTTGAAATTTGGCGGAACTATTTGTAAGGCGTTCTTTGTGAGGTCTATACTAACCATCGGAGTCTACAACATTTACTCAAACAGAAGGATCTTAACTTGCGGAAACAAAGATGGTTAAAGTTGCTTACGGCCTATAATATCTCCATCTTATATCATTATGGGAAGGCCAATATGGTGGCTGATGCCTTGAGTCGAAAGGCGAAGAGCTTGGGGAGTTTAGCATATCTATCGGTAGCGGAGAGGCCATTAGCATTGGATGTTCATGCCTTGGCCAACCAGTTTGTTAGACTGGATGTTTCGGAGCCGAGTCGAGTTTTGGCATGTTTTGTTTCTTGGTCTTATCTTTATGATCGTATCAGAGAGAGTCAGTATGATGACCCCCATTTGCTTGTCCTTAAGGACACAGTTCAGCATGGCGATGCCAAGAAGGTTACTATTGGGGATGATAGTGTGTTACGGATGCAAGGAAGGCTTTATGTTCCCAATATAGATGGTTTTGTGTGAGTTGATTATTCATAAGGCCCACAGTTCGTGGTACTCCATTCATCCGAGTTCCGCTGAGATGTATCAGGACTTGAGGCAACACTATTGGTAGAGGATGATGAAGAAGGACATAGTGGAGTATGTGGCTCGGTGCCTAAATTGTTAGCAGGTCAAGTATGAGTATTAGCTGCCAGGTGGTTGCTTCAGAGGCTAGAGATTCAAGAGTGGAAATGGCAGCGGTTATTATGGATTTTTTTATTGGGCTCCCACGGACTCAGAAGAAGTTTGATGCAGTATGGGTGATTGTGGATAGGTTGACCAAGTTAGCTCATTTCATTCCAGTAGTGACTACTTATTCTTCAGAGCAGCTGGCTCAGGTCTATATTCGAGGGATTGTCCGACTTCCTGGCATGCCAGTATCCATCATCTCCGATTGGGGTACGTAGTTTACATCGCGATTCTGGAAGGCCGTACAGCATGAGTTGGGAACATAGGTTGAGTTGAGCACAACATTCCACCATCATATGGATGGATAGTCTAAGTGCACTATTCAGATATTGGAGGATATGCTTTGTGCATATGTAGTGGAGTTTGGGGGTTCTTGGGATCAGTACTTGCCGCTTGCGGAGTTTGCCTATAACAACAACTACCATTTGAGCATTCAGATGGCTCCGTATGAGGCTTTGTAAAGGAGGCGGTGTCGGTCTCCGATGGGTTGGTTTGAGCCGGGTGAGGCTAGACTATTGGGCACAGACTTGATTCAGGATGCTTTGGAAAAGGTTAAATTGATTCAAGATCGGCTTCACATAGCCCAATCTAGACATAAGAGTTATGTGGATCAGAAGGTTCATGGCGTTGCATTCATGGTTGGGGACCGGGTCTTGCTCAGATTTCGCCCTTGAAAGGTGTTAGGAGGTTCGGGAAGAAGAGCAAGTTAAGCCCTAGGTATATCGAACCTTTTGAGATCCTTGAGAGGATTGGGAGAGGTGGCCTACAAGATGGCACTGCCACCTAGTCTAGCTATTACTGAGAATGAGTATTCTATACTGGATCGGATTTGCTTACTCAGTGTGGATTTTTCTATGGGTGAGTAATCGGGCCAAATGGAAGTTATTCCTACACTGATCTATTTCATGTGTTACTCTCTTATACTATGATGGGTTGTGAAATGACTTGATTATTCACGTGCATGTTGTGGCCCTTTTTAGGCCTTGTGGTGATATAGGAACGGGATGGCTCTTGAGATGTTGATTTATTAATTTTACCGTAGTTGTACTTGCCTTTTCATAGTGCTCTATGATATTCTTCTTCCCGTGGTTATATTTACTCACGGTATGTGCTTGTTGTTGGTACACATGTGTTTGACAAGAATATGGAGTTTGGCTCAACGAGTATTCATGTGTGGAGCGGTATGATCATTGGATCAGGTTGCACACTATAATGGTGTTATATTTGGATACAATTTCTGGTGCATGCTCCGTGTGTTTTGTTTCTACCTTGTGGGATAGATTCATAGAATTGTGCTTTTGTGATTGTATTTGTCAGGCTTGTTGGACAGTTCTCTTATTTCATTCTCTTTCCATTATTGGCTACATTTGAATTATTGCTTGCTTGGTACGCGGATTGCATCGTATGAGGTTCTAGGTGGCATTTGGTGTGGCATGTCGGTCAAGCAGTTTGTACTGGTTGAGACAAAGTTATTGGACCTAGAATTAGTGCAATTGGATTTGGATAAGGTGTATTTGGAAGAAGAATGTCATTAGTCAGCTCAGAATTTAGCAATAGTTTTTGTCGAGAGAAAGAACTCCATGGCTTGTTGATTTGACGGGTGGTTATGAGTTTCTACATGTTTCTTTCATCATTAACAGTGTTGCGAAGGTTTGGAACAAGGTTCTATTTGATATGAGATATATTATCGGTGTCGGGTTTGGTAATGAGCAGCTATTGTGGTCAAAAGATAGTACTTAAGCTTTGGGGAACGTTGTGTGGTTATATATTGGGAGTATGTTTATGGTTGATACAACTCATCGGTGTTGATACAGTATATGTATGCAAGAATCAGATCTAAGAGGGAGTTTCGAATGTTGGAATTTGATTCTATAGATTGAAAGTTAAGGTGGAAGCAAGAATCTTCAGTCAGATTAGGTTAATGGACCTTTATAGATTGAGGTGACATGGGATCGCTCAAAGTTGTATGTATGATGAGCTTATACAGTTATTTGATAGATTTGGAACGATTTTTGGCACGTTCAAGGGCGAATGTATGTTTAAGTAGGGAAGAATGTAACGATCCGACAAGTCATTTTAAACTTTAGTATTTCGTTCAGCAGTTTGAGACCTTGAATAACTTTATATAATATATTTTGACTTGCATATATGGTTGGCATAGGTGTTCGGAAGGTTCGGGATTGATTTAATAGAATGATTCTCAATTTGGAAGCCTTAAGTTGAAAGAGTTGACCAAGGTTTGACTTTTGAGTAAACGACCTTGGAATCAAGATTTGATGGTTTCAATGGGTTCGTATGGTGCTTTTGGACTTGGGCGTATGTTTGGCTTTGAATTTGGATGTTCCTAGAAGGTTTGGCTCTATTTATCGAGAGTTGGTAATTTGAAGAATTGGAGAGTTCATAACTTTGACTGGAAGTTAACTTTGTTGTTATCAGACTCGGATTGTGGTTTTGAGACCTTGAATATGTTCATTTATTTGGTTGGAATTTGTATGCAAAATTTGGTTGTGATCCGGATCGTCCAAGTGTGATTTGGATGCGTTCGACGAAGTTGGAATGTTTGAAACTTAAGAAAATGATTTTGATCTTCGATTTTCGTGGTTTTGATTTTATTTGCGGTATTTGAAGACTTTGGATAAATTTGTATATTGTATTTTGACTTGTGGTATGATTGAACAGGGTCCCGAGGAACTTGGGTATAATTCGGGGTGGTTTCAGACCATATCTATTTTTTCGGAACAGTTGAGATGCTGGCGTGTTGATGTGCATCACGATCGCGAAGCTAGGCTCACGATCTCATAGAAGGATCTTGGTCAGCTGGTAATTGTACTTCGCGTTTGCGATTTAGGGTCGCATTCCCGATGTGTGTTTGGGGAGCTGGGAGCTGTGATCTACACGTTCACAGAGTTTGTATGTGTTCACGTAGGAGTGGAGTTGCTTGGCCATCATGTTCACGTGGCTTCAATCGCATTTGCATAGAGTTGGATTTGGTTGAGCTTCGCGATCGCCAAAGAGGATTTGGGCTGGTTGCAGACTTGTGCTTCGCGAACGCGAGGCTTGTGCTGCGTTCGCAAAGGATATTGCTGGGCAAAAACATAAGTGTTATATTTTGGGATTTTTATTTATTCTTCCATATTTTGAGCCCTAGACTTGGAGAGAGGTGATTTTTCATGGAGATTTTCATACTAAGCAAGAGGGTAAGTGATTTCTACCTATTTGTGATGATATTTCAAGAATTTACATGGATTTCTATACCTAAAACATGGAATTGTGAAAGACAATTTCGGGGTTGTCTACACTTTAAGTGTATTTTGGGATTTTTACCATCAATTTGGACCCGAATTTGAAAACTAATTATATATTTGGACTCGACAAGATATGGGTCATTGGATTTTGATATTAATTTTAGATTTGAGGCACATGGGCCCGGGTTGACTTTTGTTGATTTTTTGCGACTTCATCAAAGATCGAAGCTTTATGGTTTGTGATCACTTCCCATAGAATTGTTTGACTTTCTTGGATGATGTTGGGCTTGTATTTGCGTGATTGGAGGACTAGAGCTAGGTTTTGATGCGATTTGAGGTTGAACCTAGCCCGAAAAGAGGTAAGTCTCTTTGCTAATCTTGTTAAGAAGAAACCCCCTAGAATGTGACTTGATTGCTATGTGTTTATGGTATTGGGGGTAATTTATATGAGGGGTGGAGAGAGTATATACACGTACCAAGTTTATATCATGTCCGAGGTAGAATTGAGATGTTTTACGCCTTGTTTTGATTATGTGATCATCTTGATTCATGATTTATTTAGCTTATATGATTGCTCTCTTATTGATGCTAGATATCATGCCTAGGTTTTTGATTATTTATGAAGGCATGAGAGCTTATTCTTGATATGTTGAACTACTTGAATCATGCATAGTCATATAGATTAATAAGCACATATCTGCATGATATTTACTAAGTCTTTGTGCATCTTTTATTTGTTAATTCTTGGGCATATGCACATGAATTATACTTGGATACTTCATTTGGACTGAGATTATAGCACTAAAGGTAAGGTCGGTGCGGTTGAAATACAGTTATGACACAAGATATGATGAGTGAATATTTGACTATAAGTGAGCTATCAAGCTCCTTTTAGCGCTTGGATAAGGATCTGTCTCTCTAGATTCAGGTGATTACCCATGTTACTTTATGCCCTATGAGTGTGGTCGATACATGGATTTTATATTGGATTTCAGTGCTACATGGATTTTGTAACGGGGTACATGGATCTTGTACCGATCATGTTAAAAGATAGAGTCTTACGCATGCATAGACATTCTTGATTCATTTAGAAGCATTAATTTAAATGCTAAATATTGAATGCCGCCTATATATGCTAGTTGGGAGCCTAGACTCCGTTGATTGAAAAATGTCATCTTCAAATACCATATTTGAGGAGCGTTATGATTATCCCTTGTACTGGAAAAATATGCTTTATATCTTTCAACTGTGTTACACTTTTAATATCTGTTATTCATGAGGATATTTATTGTTTTAGTTACAGGCTCTGTTATTTATATTTGTGTTATAAGTATCTTGATGCCTATATCCTCGTCACTACTTCTTCGAGGTTATACTTGATATTTACTAGGTAGGACTGTGGTGTACTCATACTGCGCTTTTGTACATCTTTTTGTGCAGATCCTTAGGTAGGACTAGTGGAGCCTCTTGTTGAGCCTAGGCGTTCAGTCAGAGACTTAGGGCGAGCTGTACCTCATAGATTCGTATTGTAATGCCCGTGTCCCTCTCCTTATTTCTCTCATGTCTACTTTCTTTCTCTCAGACAGTTTCCATTATGCATTCAAACTTGTACTTATCCAGTAGTTACTCGTGCATTTTTGTCACCAAGTTCTTGGGGGTTGTACTGTTTTGGTCGTATTCAGACGTTGTTATGATTGTATCATATATAATACTGTTACGAGATCATTCATGTCTTTATTTATGACATGACTCTGTTAATTAAAGGAATCTGGACTATATTCTGTTGATTGTAAGTAGGCTTGCTTAGCCAGCACGGTTAGGCGCCATCACGACTTGAGGTGGGATTTTGGATCGTGACATATACGCATACTATACTTCTACACCTTGTGTGTAGATAATGGAGTTGACCTATTGCGGGGTCGAGAGCGAGCATTGAAGATATATTAGCATTTCGGTTGTGAGATGTCAACTTGTTCATGGTAGCTTAGCGTCTTGTACTTCTATTTTTTATATTTCAAACAGATGACGTATTTTTCATACCAATATTTTGTTCCCACTTTTAGTAGCTCATGACTTGTGACATCAGTTCTTGGGATAGTTTGTATTAAATTTTGCGTTTTATCTTTATTATTTAATTATTTATATGATGATCTTTAGCTTGAGTTGTATTTGTGTTGGTTGGTTTGTCTAACGAGTTGGCTTAGGTGCCATCACGACTTGGTGAGATTTGGGTCGTGACACAATATATCACTTCCATCTTTTTTGTAATAAAATAACTTATATTTCAACTCAATTTAATATTTCCGGAAAGTTTAGTAACTTATTGTCAATGAATATTATCTTATAAACTTATGTATGTAAAGAATCAAATTAGAATATATCCTTTTAACTTGTTTGTTATTTTAGATGACATAATCGTTTGTTTTTAATTTGTTTTAAAAAGTAGGATATACCTATCTATCCTCTTCTTCTTAATGACACACTCTTTTCATAGAAATTTCAAGACATAATCAAGATCCTAGATTCTAAAGTATTTTTAGCATTATGAAAAATATACTTTTCTTTTCGTTTAAATTCCGTATCAATCAAATTTCAATATAATATAAAATTAAACGGAGGATGTAATTAATCAATATACCTGTGGGGGTTTACGTCTATTCATTGAATTCTAAGAAGATTACCGTACAGCATTTAAATTTATATTGTAAAACTTTTGGGCCAGCACTAAAATTTAGTGTGTATGATATCTTTTCTTAAGCGACTAATATATTGACACGTATAAAATCTGGGAACAAACACCAACCCTAGTTCTGAGGTATCTTATTATGAGTACAGAAGCTAATCCTAAGGTTACTAAAGATTGCAGCTGAGAAAAGGAGATACCGGAAAAGGAAAGTAGGAAACCTAACACACAACTCATATTTCCTTTTTCAGTAGTCTCTATAAATGAGGATTTGATCAACTCGTACTCCGATGTTACAGCACGTAACCCATTTTATTTTCTTGTTACTAATTCTACTTTTTATAAACAAGCATATTTAATTTTTTTTAAATGTCACTTAAAAGATGAGAATGTAATAATTTTCACACCATCAAGTCACTTTTACTTGTTGTAGCAGCTAATCTATCTAACTTTCAAGAGTATAAATCGCACATTTTAAAGAGTACATGTATCCTTTAGGTAATTTGTAGCGTAATTTAAAAGAAAAATAAATAAATAACTAGTACCCAAGGGTGTGGCCTATTGCTCAATAAAATGAGAGGAGAACCATTAAGCGTCAAGTTTAAAGTCCAACGGAGACAAATTATTACTCCCTATATCCCAATTTATATATAATATTTTCCCTTTTAGTCTGAAAAAAAAGAATGCCATAATTTCTTATTCAGAAATAATTTAACTTAAAACTTTCTACTATATTTTTAATGAGATATAGTAATCTCTATGGCTTATTTTAGACCATAAGTTTTAAAAGGCTTTCGCCGAGTCAAATCCCGCCACTTAAGTTAGAAGGGAAAGAGTATGTGATTTCTTCCTATCTTCCTAAACTTTGACGGCTGAATTACTTGGTACATGTATTGGTGAGAAGTAGCAGGTACCTAGCAAAATAGTGGAGTTGCGCGCAAGCTGATCTGAACACAAGTATCATAATAAGAAAAAAAATTATATCTCAATCCCAAAACAAGTTTAGGCCAGCTACATAAATACTTAACCATATCGCTTCATATTACATCAACCATCTAATATTAAACATGGATGAATGTAGTTAAGGACTTATGTACGGATCCATCCGAATTCAATACTTTTGGTTTAAACTGTATGTATGTGTTAAAAGATCCAATAAGTAAAACATCAAAGTTTGAACCTAATACATTAAATCATGAGTTGTGATAGAAGTTCAAACTCAACCCTTAATGTTCAAATCCTAGATTATGCTCTAGATGTAAACAAGAAACACTCCATGTAAAACACTATGTTACTTTTGATCCGGTACCTATGCCGGTGGGAAGTAGCAAATACTCGGTAAAATTAATCGAAACTCCACTTTTTCACTAGATATAAATAAGAAAGACTCCACCTTTTTCTCTCTCTCTAGCTAGGGTTTGCAGTTCCCTTCTACATTTCTTTCACAGTTTTGGTTGACCAGTTAGAAGAGAAAGAGGATCAACTATTACCCATATAAGAAAATCAAATAAAAAAAATAAGGGGTTAAAATGGGTAGGGGAAGAGTGGAACTGAAGAAGATAGAAAACAAGATTAATAGGCAAGTCACTTTTGCTAAGAGGAGAAATGGACTTCTCAAGAAAGCATATGAACTCTCTGTCCTTTGTGAAGCTGAAGTTGCTCTCATCATTTTCTCTACCCGTGGAAAGCTTTATGAGTTCTCTAGCACCTCCAAGTACTAATCTTCATCCCTCTTTAATTTTTTTTATATATATAAATGTTTACTTTTGTGTTTTTGTGGATCTGATATATTTTTTCTCTGATTTTTTTTAATGGCTTAAATCAGTTTAAAGCAACCAACTTTCTAGTATAGTTTTTTTTCCTTCTATTTTTACATGTATATATGGAAAGCATTTTCTTAGATCTTTCTTAATGCAAATTTAGGTTTTCAGCTGTTCATCTAACTGTTTTGATCCAAAAATGTTTTGTGAGATCTGAATATTTTGAGCTATGTCACTTTTGCTCTTTCAACTGTCTGATTTTTTTTGTTTGTATGGAAAGGATTTTTTTGGATCTTAAACATTCTAATAAATATATATATATATATATATATATATACACACACACACATATATATGGGAAGGATATTTTTTGGATCTTTTGCCAATACAAAATTAGGTTTTCAGCTGGTCATCTAACTGTTTCTACCGAAATATATTTTAAAAAGGGAAGAAAAAGAATAGTGAGTAGGAGACACAAATGTTTAATTTGTAAACACTGGCTGACAATGTATTGAACTAAAAAAGAGTGTAAAGAATTTTTACCCTAGCAGTGTATTTTAATCTATTTTAGCAGTTGATATGTTTTGTTTTCTAAGATACTAATCCCACTTTTTATGAACGAATAGTATAGTTTTTTTAAAAAATATTGCCTGTGTTCTTTAATCAGATATATATATGCACACAGTCTTTGTGTATTCTTATTTTCTTCGAAATAAAAGGAATAAAGGGTACCTCCAGATCTGGAGATGAGCTTTATTTTTCATAACTTTTTGTGTTTCTCCAAATACATTGGAAAAACCAGATAAAACATTGTTCCTCTGTTTTTACACATCCCTTGATGTCCATCTGAAATCTTTTCAAAGATGACAGAACTTTAGATAAGAATATCCTCTTAAATGTATTTATTTTTGTGTCACTGTGAATTTTTTTTTTTCTTTCAACAGTCTTGACTTTCTGTTCAATGGCTTGAGGCCACTCCAAAGAATATCAATTTTCTAGTTTAAGTTTACTTTTTCTGTTCTTTTACATGGTGTGACAAGGATTTTCTTGGATTTATCTCAATGCAAAATTAGGTTTTCACAGGTCATCTACTGGTTTCTAACCAAAAACTATTCCGAAAACAAACAAACTTCAAACTAAAAGATGGTTGTCTTTTAAACTGCAGTCCCATTGCATATTTTTCTCACTTCAGATGTCTTTCACGGATTAGTTTGAGAACTTTGATATAATGGTAAGAGCATGATGCAATATAGACCCACCTCACGAGTTCGAACATAATGAATTTCAAAACGCTCATCAACTAACCCTCGGAATTTCTCAATTATAAAGAAAATGAAAAAAGAATTCTTTTAAAAGAAACTATGAGTACGAAATTAAAGAAGAAAAAAAGAAAGAGTTTGACACATTAAATGTATGCCTCGAATTTGAGATCTCTTTTTTCTTCTTATAATCGAGAAATTCCTGAGAGCTAGTTGACACATGGTTCAAAACTCGTGCGTAGATAATAATGTGCTCTTTTCTTTATCTTTCTCCATTTAAATTCTAGGCATTTATCTGAAACATGATTTAAAACGAGTAGCACTCTTACCACTCGCTCATGATAAAAGAGCTAAGGGACTTAAAAACTATATTTCTTTAGAACTTGTGGTCTTAAGCATATAATGATATTTATGTAATTATAAAAATATGTTATTGATTGTAAAATGAGAAGTCTAGAATAAAAATATTCTTAAATATAAAATGTGTTACGTATTTTCTTAAAACACTCTAAAAATGAACGGGTATCATACAAAATGGAACAGAAAGAGTGTCATAACATAATCTCTGTGTTTTGATCCTTTCGAGACAAAAGGAATAAAGGGCCGTACATGCAGATCTGCAAGAAGAGTTTTATTTTCATGATATTGTGTACCTTCCCAAATTCCTTGGAATAACCAGATAAAACATTGTTCCTCAGTTTTTTCAATATTTTCTTGTATATGAGGACCATGACAAAATCTTTTCAAGTATAACATAATTTTAAATAAAATATTTTTCTTTCTGTTAGTCAAAATTAATCTTCAAAATGGGTGTTTTATTTTCCTTTTTTCTTGTTGGATCTTACAAAAAAGTTATAAATCTCGATAGCTCACTTGCGAGTGCTCAAAAAGTGTGTTGCTGTTTGTTTATGAAGCTAGCGCCTACATCTTTTTTGGTATCAATCTTTAACGAGAAGATGAAAAATAAGAAGTTTTACTATTCCATGCCTTTGGCTGCGAGAACCTTAATATTTTAGTAATACTATCTTGCAATCAATGATTTATATAGGTATTTGAATCGATTTATAGTCCTAGTGAAATGTTATATGACCTATGCATTACATTAGAAAAAGATGAAGAAAGCAATATTAATACCTACGAAATAATGAACTTCTTCATGTACCATGAACTGCCCTTTCTCTACTAACTGCATGGATATAATCGGGAACATATTGTACTTATTAGCTGTGAAGGAAGACCATTTTGAAAGAGAGATACGGTTCGTTTTGTTCGAAGATAAGTTATACGAGAATTATAATATAAGGATTAGTAATATAAGAATTAGTAATATAAGAATTAGTAATACATGAATTATTTTTTATTGGATGTTTGGTTCATTGCACTTTTATTGGATATACAAGTTATCATTTAAAATATTTGCTTATTTTGTACACTAAAAAATAATGAGTTTACAATTATACTCTTGGATGCTTGACCTTCATTGGCTTCTAGGAAAAATACAAGGCTAATTTTGTTCCTTTGGTGCTTTATCCACGTATAAGTTATATATGGATAAGTTATTTCATATTGTTGGTGGTATAACTTAATGGATTAATTGGTGTATTAAGTTATACATACTTTCTTATTACAAACTAAATACGCTATTGGATAAGCCTATACCAAATTATATACCATGATTATTTTCCTTATAGATCATACCAAAGGATCATAGAAGTCTAGTGTTTACTTTTAACCATTTAAACTACATTCTAATTAAGTAGCCGTGAAAACAAGACAAGAATCTCATCTTTCATTCTTTTCGGTATTACTCTTCTCACGTGGAGAAAAACTTTGGTAGCGTTCAACTGTGTAATTATCTTATCTAAAAAATTAAGTTGTAAGAAAGAGCACATTTTAATTTGTTTAATTATGTCTTCAATACGTCCCCTCACGTGCGGACTTGATTATTTTTATTGTCAAACATATAAAAATTCTTTTTGATATTGGGTGGGCTATGAGACTCGAACCTAGGTGCCTGCTCTGGAACCATGTTAAAGTGTGTGACCATTTCAACTAACATGTTAAATTTTTAGATAGAGGGTCAAACACTTCAACAAGTAGTTGTCCTAGAATTTGGTTTTCAATTGTAGTCAAGTCTCTCTTCCACATCTTGTTTCTTATTCTTACATGCAGTGTTACTAAACACCATGGTTTTGTTGCATAAAAGCAATGAAGCGATGTGAAAAGAGGAGTTATCATTTCATAGGTGATGCCATGCCCTTTAAACAAAGATTCACAAAGTGATCCAAATAGAAAGCGTATTCTTTGATTCTCAACTTTAAGGATTTGGATTAGCATTTATAATATTATATTTTGGATGTTATTATTTGTTTTAATTTAAATTTGATTGTTATAATACTAATTCATATGTTAGGTATCTTTTAAATTTTCTATAATTGTCGCTTTTCTCTTCATGCACTATAAGGATCTTGTCACTTTTTTTGTACTTTTCACTTTAAAAACACTGATTATAAGATGTTTTAAAGTGTGTACATATCCGTTAAGGTCATTATTCCAATAAAAGTTTTTTTCCTTTACTTTGTTGTATAATGATAGTTTATGTTACTTGGATAATCGTTGGAAAGTGAACATGTGAATATTCTTGGTGTCAACCCTACATTCTTAAAATTTTAAGTTTTTGTTCTTCTTCTTTCAAATGTATCAGCACCCTCAAAACCCTTGAAAGGTACCAAAAATGCAGCTACGGGACGTTAGAAGTCAAACAATCTGGCAGAGATTCAAATGAGGTAAATTAAATCCAGAAATCTTGCTACTAGACTTTCTCAGATTTGTTGTTTTCTTGTTGCTCGTTTGAACGGAAATATATATAAATTTGCTATGAAATTCATCTTCCATTTACAGGAAAAGTTCTATAGGGAGTACTTAAAGCTTAAAGCCAAATATGAGTCCCTGCAGCGATATCAACGGTAACTCGCCTTTCTTTAATGCTACTTTAAAATCAGACTTATTTGCACCAGATGTTTGAACGGATTTTGTTGCAACTACAGACTCCTACTAAACGTCATTAATTGTTTCACGGATGGTTTAATAGTTTTTGTGGCGGTAACAGAAAAGTCATTCTCGAATAGTGATATGAGAGTTACCATTGATGGTTTAATGATTCGCCATAAAAGTCTTTATTCAGCAGCGACTTGCTCAAATTCTATTTTGTGGCGTATTTGTTTAATTTAATTTTCTGGCATTTTTGTCGCCACAAAATGTGTCTTTTCAATAAGATTGGTAATGGAAGTAATTCCTATAATCCTGTGATCGTCACTAAAAACATCTTGTAGCGACTTTAAAAGGCCGATTTCTTGTAGCACGTTTTCTGGAGACTGTTTACAATCTTTCCCTGTTAATTTCCGGCATAACAAAGTTTTTCTTTTTCGCACCAATTGAAATAGTGGTTTCAGAAAAGGCCAATTGTGCAAATGCTCCCTTTAATCATGTAACTGATAAGGTAATCCTGTATTAGATCTCTTACACTGGACTAGATTCTCTAGTCCATATAGCTAACATATTTGACATTTTCTTTGGCAGACACCTTCTTGGGGATGAACTGGGCCCTCTAAACATAGATGAGCTTGAGCACCTTGAACTTCAGCTGGATACTTCCCTCAAACATATAAAATCCACCAGGGTAAGCAAACTGTAGATGCATATACTCCATCATTAAAAAAAAAAGCAATTCCTTTTTTTTTATTAAATGGTGTGCCCGAATCAGCTTGCGCGCACCTCACGAATATTTGTTGCCCCATCAGTACAAGTTTTGGGTAATTTTTCATAGATAGAAAAAAACTATCTAACCTTTTTTCTTCTAACATATATGTTGACATTTGAACCATGATCTGCCATGTTTTTACCCAATTCATTGACCACTAAGTTACTTTTTTAATTGGGTTCAAGAAAAATTAATGTTTTTGATATTGTGTTATGACATGTATAACACATAAATGACCAATTTTACATTTTTTTGTCCAGAATCTACTGGCTGCCAACTAATCTAGATTTGTGCCATAGAATAAACCAAAAGAATAACTCGAAATGTTTGAAGTGTTATATTACTCTAGGGAGATAACTTGTTTAATTTAAGTATCCATCTCTTTTGGTGGCTTTCCAGACACAGTTGATGCTTGACCAGCTTACTGATCTTCAAACTAAGGTAATCTACATTTGGTTCCTAATATTCTTGGATAAATTTCACATATTGTTCCTCTATTTATATGTCAATTACAGGAGAAGTTGTGGATTGAAGCAAACAAGGGTCTTGAAAGAAAGGTAGGGTAGACTTAGCTCATTCTTGGACTTTATATATTGTAAAACTTCCCCTGATTGTGTTTTATTTTCCTTGTTTCATTCCATATATGAAATTAACTTTCACACTGATACTGATAGTATAAAAGAATATTTCACTATTACAATAAAAGATAACTACACTACTACAGGGTCACTGCCCATAATAAGTGAATTTTGTAACCTTAAAATTAAGGTATGCAATCTCTACTATAATAGGTTAAATTGCACTAGTAATGTAAAAGAATATAAATGTTGTTTGTGTATTTTTTTTTATACGATGTCCGTGTATATATATTATATCCATGTTCTAAATACTTCATTAATTATTTCTTAGATCTAATTTTATATCTTATGGATGAATCCTACAAATCATGCTGCAATGATTAAACTTTTATATATAGCTGGAAGAAATTTATGCTGAGAACAACCTTCAACAATCATGGGGAGGTGGTGAGCAAAGTGGCGCTTACAGCCAGCAGCATCCTCAAACTCAGGGTTTTTTCCAACCTCTAGAATGCAACTCCACTTTGCAAATAGGGTAAGGTTCTTATTTGATTAATTATTACTCCTAATTGTACTCCCTTTCATTTTAGGTGAAAGTGTTTAACTGGATAAGAATTTCAATAAAGAAATATTTTTTGAACTTGGAGTCATAAACATGATATTTCTATAGCTATAAAATCATGTCATTGAGCAGTTTAAAGTAAATTATTTTTAAATATAAAAATATGTTGGCCGAAAAAGATTGAGTCACATAAAATGAAACAAAGGAAGATAAAATGAAACAAAGGAAGTTGTATTTTCAACTATATGTTGGGATGGATGTATATGGGAAATAGATCTGCAAAGCACATTCACTGTCTTCCACTCTGAATTATTTTGTTGAGAAAAGATCAATAAAATAATGCGCGAAATAGTACTTTATATTCATTAACTTAAAATTCTGGATCCATCTATATCATATATTCCCGACTCAGAATGGGGATAGACTAAAGGATTATTTTCCTTTGATGATAGGTATGATCCAGCAAGTTCAAGCCAAATAACAGCTGTAACCAGTGGCCAGAACATCAATGGCATAGTCCCAGGTTGGATGCTGTGAATGTTCCTTAAAAGAAATCTTCATGTCATATCATAAGCAAATAAAATGCAGTTATTCAGCTATCTAAGGACTGTAACCTCCTTTCTCTTACTTTCTGATTTTGTGCAAAGCGCTGTGGATATCCTTATACAGTTGCTTTGAGATGTTTGTAGAATAATTCTATGACACATTTAAAACATTTTACTACAATTTTTATAATGTGACAATTACAAAGCTTCAACTTTAAGATAATATCATTGTTTTAGTTTATTTTTTACTGATAGTTTAAGGAAGAAAGATGTATGGAGCATTTGTATATGCTAGGCACAAAATGTGCTTTAACGACTTAAAACAAAAAAGTTGGATGTAATTGGCAGGTAAATAATTGGAAGTAGAATTAAAAAGATAACAAATCCGTGCAATTACCATTCAAATATTCCTCTATTTGTAAGGCTTTCATCTCGTACAACTCAATTAAAAATACCCAAATACTAATTACGGCGGATATACATAGAAAGTTTTAATCTTGATCAGAAACAAATCACGAGAACAAGAAAGAAGCGGAATTAATTTATAAATTTCTCAGAAACAAACAACTGATGAATTATGAATTTTGCAAGTTCATTTTATTAGTTGAATGGGTATTTTCCAGGATAAAAAAATGACAAGCTTCAAAAAAACATATAGGAGAATTGTTTTCTTCCCCTTAGTAGTTAGTACTAATATAATGCTTCTGCTCCTAAGAAGAAATTATTTTTTTCAGCTTTTCTTAAAAAAAAAAAAAAAAAGATTCTCGGTGGCTATTAATAGCACAGTTAACATAGGACTATAAGACTAGTACTGTATTACTGGGCCTCAATCCAGTAGTCACATCTACAGAGAGGACAGTAGAGTCAATGGTGTAAGATTCTTGGACCTTTCGCCCAATAAATTCTTCTATGGATAAGGCGGGGTGAAATTCAAAAATAGCTAGATTTACAAGTGGTAATTGAAAAATAATCACCGTTTCAAAAGTAATCAAAATTTAGCCATTTTTCATATAAAGATAAATTTGAACGAAAACACTGTTCAAAATCCGGAAAATATTTCAACATATATACTGGAGTTCCACTATAATATACTGAAATTCCAGCATAATATGCTGGAAGTTCATGCACAGGTGCTCCAATCTCCGGTATATTATGCTGAAACTTTCCGTGTGTTGGAGTTCCAGCATAATATGCTGGAAGTTCATATACTGGTGCACCAATTTCTAGTATATTATGCTGGAACTTTCCGTGTTGCAGCAAAATAGTAGCTATTTTTCAATGACTTTGCAAACGCTGGCTATTTTTCAATTATCAGTCCGAAAATTAACTAGTTTGTGCTATTTTCACTATAATGCCACGCGAATGGCTAGCCCATTAGAGTTTACAATCGCCGCTGACCCTAAAAGTTGGTTTATAGGAGTAGTAATAGCCCTCCCAATTATTTAAGTTAATTTTTCAAACGACCACTCGACTTAATAAAATTATCTAGTAAAGTCATTTATCTTTCTTTTGTCCCAATAAAGTCACTCTAGTTTATACATATACCCTAGAAAGTAACATGGCTAGAAACCCACTTAAAAGGTGACTTTGCCATTTATACCATATACTATTTGCTAGATTATATTTGAGAGATATAGGTGGTGAATATATATATAGTACCATTATATTTGAGAAATGTTCAATATATAAGAGTAGTGTTTAATAACTTTAATGTGCCTATTAGCCTATGTTAGAGTTTGTCTTGATTTTTTTATCATATTTGAATTTTACCTGTTACTTGAAGGAAAATAAAATATTTATCATAATTAATTTTACTTTTCGGCTATACTCATCTGGACCAAGTCCACAGACAATCCATTTCTTGGCTTTGTCGTTCTTCTCCCACTTCTTCATGTCCTCGACATTGCAATCAACTCTTGTCTTTGGTACATCTTCTCCTTCAGCATTTTTCTTCAAAGTAGGCAGTGGATCATCAGTAATTATGTCCCATAGCTCGTAATCTTCTGCCACCATGTGATCTCTCATCCTTGTTTTCCACCGAGAGTAGTACTGGCCATTGAAGAGTGGTGGCCTAGCAATGAATTACCCTTCCCAATTTTCAGGTGGTGCACTCATCTTGATCTTTTCCTAAGGTGTTAGCCTCTTCAAGGATAACCCCCTCTGATACCAATTGATGTTTTATACTTACCAGACAAGAGGGGGAGGGAGGTGATTTGTGTGGTATCCAAGTTTTCGCGTGCACTGATTATAGAAGGACCTGGTTCTTCTATGCTTTTTTAATATATTGTTGCGGAATAAATAATACAGAAAGTAAAGAACACAAGTATTTTTACGTGAAAAATAATCGGCTCAAAAGGTGAACAAACCACGACATACTTCCTAGTAGAATATTTTCCAAAACTTCACTACAACTTTGAGCCAAAACAACAATGTTTAAAAACTCTTGTAAATGTAAGGATTACCTATAACCCTTGTAGCAACCAGCCACAGGTTGTTGCGACTGCTTCAAGTTAACTCTAACTTGAACAATACAACTCAAGTATCTAATACAATTTGCTTCTAATAAAGCTGAAAGGTATAACTCAAAAGCTCTACTGCACTTGAATTAGAATAAAAGACAGACACATGGAACTGGTTCTTCTATCTGGTTCATGTAGCTCCAGGTTCACACTCTTGAAACACATAGGAATTGCTTGCAAAATATAAAGCATTTTGCTCTCAATTCTTGCTTAACTTCAGCGTTTGTATGTCACCTATAAAAGAGAACACAATTGATATATATATAGTTAGTAGGATTAGGATTAACTAGAAGTCTAATACTTTACTCTTCCTTGGTGGAAGAGTTCTAGTTAACTTCTGTAACGACCCGAGCAGTCATTTTGAGAATTAGCATCGCGTTCGGCGGCTTTAGGTCTTGAGCAGCTTTGTATTATGTGTCATAGCTTCCGTGTGTGGCCAATTTCGGTTATCGGATGATTCGGGGTCAATTTGGAGGAAGAATTCTTGTTTTTGAAGTTTAAGCGGTAAGAGTTGATAGGAATTTGACTTTTCTGTAGGCGACTCCGAAATGGAGTTTTGATGATTCCAATAGCTCCGTATGGTGATTTTGGACTTAGGCATACGTCCGGATTTGGATTTTGAGGTCCGTAGGATAATTTGAAGTATTTTGGCAAAAATTGGAAAGTTGAAGTTTTGGAAGGATAAGAGGTTTGACCGGGAGTTAACTTTGTTGATATCGGACTCAGATTGCGATTCTGAGAGTTGGATTAGCTCCGTTATGTCATTTCGGGTTGATTGAATATGTTTCGGCACGAGTTTTGAAAGTTGGAAGATTTGAAAGTTCATAAGTTCGATTCGTGGTGCGATTTGTAGTTTCGACGTTGTTTGATGTGATTTGAGACCTCAAGCGGGTACATTATATTATGGAACTTGTTGGTATGTTTCGATGGGGTCCCGAGTGTGTTTCGGATGGGTTATGGGTCAAATTTCCCTTGTTTAGAGTTACTGATAACTAGTGTTTGATAACCTCCTTCGCGATCGCGTAGAGTTAGCCGCGATCGCGTATTGTATTTGTTGACTTGCCACACTTTCTTCTTCGCGTTTGCATGGATAGGACCGCGATCGTGTACGTTGAGGCTATGGTGAACCGCATTCGCACTCTTCTTTCTGCGATCGCATAGTACTTTTCTTTGGGCAGTGATATTTCACCTTCGCGATCGCATTCCTTTTTTTGCGATTGCATAGTGTTTCTCTTGGCAGCTGATGATTCTTTCTTCGCGATCGCATATGAATTTTCGCGATCGCGCTGCATGTTACCTGGGCAGCAAAATATAATTTTCAAAATCGTGGATTTTGTCCATTTTTCATCTTTTTGAGCTAGAGACCTCAGATTTGAGCGATATTTCGTGGGTTTTTCAAGCAAATCATTGGGGTAAGTGTTCTTCACCTATAATTTATTATATTTCATGATTCCATCTTTATTTTTAATATTAAATTAGTGGTTTGAGTTGAGGAAAATGGAAAATTTTGTAAAACTCTTTCATAATGTAAAATGATGATTTGGAGGACGAATTGATATCGAAATTTGGTAATTCTTGTATGGTTAGACTCGTTATCGAATGGGTGTTCGAATTTTATAATTTTGGTCGGGTTCCGAAATGCGAGCCCGGGGGTTGACTTTTGGGTTGATGTTTTAGTTTTTGTTAAAGATTGAAGCTTTATTATCCGGAATTATTTTCTATGAGTTTTATTTATGAATTGAATTTATTTTGGCTAGATTTGCGCAGTCCGGATGTTGTTTCACTCGAGAAAGTCATTTTAGAGTATCGGTCTAATTTCTTTGAGGTAAGTATCTTGCCTAACTTTGTGTGGGGGAACTGCACTTTGTGGCTAAATAGAAAAATTTGTCGCTAATCTCATTTAGCGATGGATTATCAAGAAATTCTGCTAGCTACGAGCGTTTTAGCGACAGATTAGCGACAATGTTCGTAGCTAATTCCAGTTTTTTTTTTGTAGTGAATTCCCCATTTACTGAATTCACCCTTACGTGTCTTATTTGGAATTAATTGCTTCATGTTCTACCCTTATTGCCGATTAAACTCTTATGTGCCTTAACTGAAGTTGTTGCCTCTTTTATTGCCATATTATCCTTTCCGTAATTGTGTATCCTTGATTGAAGTTATCATTATCTTTTTCGTAATTGCCTATTATTAATTGAAGTTATTATTATCTCACCCATAATTTGCTTATCCTTAATTGAATTTGTTGTATCTTTTCCGCAATTGCTCAACCCTAAATGAAGTTTTGTTATCTCTTATCATTGTTGACTTATCCTTATTTGGAATCATTGATTCATGTTATCCCTCTTATCGTTGAATTATACTTCTGTGGAATCATTGCTACACATTATCTCTTCCTTATTGAGCTATTCTTGTTTAGACCATTATTCTCTGTTGTGTCTTTCTTTTGAGCTCGTTCTTCCGTTTCTTTGTGTTTTGAAGTTCCTGAGTTGATTTACTTGCCATATTCTCGTATTATTGTCATTGTTGCTATTGTATTCAGTGTTGTTGAGCCGAGGTCTATGCGTGGTTATGATATTAAAATTATTTTGAGGAAATGTTGTGGCATATGGGCACATATTGTGAAAGTCATTTTGTTGAGTTTGTTATATTTTGGCATACGTGTTATTGTTGAGATAATTGTTATGTTGCTTGCACGAAGTTACTGCAGTACTGTTGTTATTGTGTTTGCACGAGGTTTCTGTCGTGCTGTTGTTATTGTGTTGCACGAGGTTTCTGCCGTGTTGTTGTTATTATTGATACGCATGAGGTGGTATAAGGTCTGGGTGTTGAAACGCATGCGGTGAGATAAGGTGTGCTTTAAATACGTGGCTAGTAGGGGAACTACTAGAAGCCATGCGGTGTGATGAGATGGCTAAAACGCGGGATGCTATTTCGGAAAGAATGATTTTCAAAAAACTAAATGTAAAGGCTCTCGCGGTGATATAAGGAAAGTTTGTGATTCATTTTATGATTTGAGACTATGAGGTGATACCTCGGTAGGGCTCTTTTTGTTATTTCCCCATTCTTTTGTACTTGTCTTTGATTGTTGTCTTCTTATCATACTATTAATTGTCTTACTCCGTGGTGCACTATTTGCTTAGTTCTATGTAGCTAATCTTGTTGTGCTAGTCGTTGCTTCAACTTCATTGCTGCCTTTATATGTACATTTCGTGGTGATCATTTCTTATGTGTCATTCATTGTCTCTACTCTTATATGTTGGCTTGAATTGTGGTAAAACATTTGCACAAGCATACACCTAATTAAATCACCCATATCAGTTTTAAAAGATGAATCATGACGTTATTGACCATTATACGTACTCTTGTCTACTTGCCTTCTGTGTGAGGATTGTTTTATTGGCACGTGAGTCGTCCGTGCGGTTATGAGTTGTAATGTGGGTACAAGATGTCAAGTGATTAGGGTTCATGAATTGGGACCCGTGAGCTGTGATTATGAGGTTCAATACCTCGTGGAAATGCCTGAACAGATCTGGTGTGAAAACGGGTCTTCTTATTGAGTTGTTGTTGGTTTTCCTTTATTTAGTTTCACTGGACTTAGACTGTGATCAGCTTACTCTACAACATTATTACCTGACTGCTTCCTGTTGAACATTGTTGTTACTAGTGTATCTTTGCAAGTATTATTTTGTATTCCTTATCTTGCTTAGCTTTATATTAATATTGTTTCTCTGTTAGTTCACCTTCACGCTTGTTCAGGTTGTTTAGTACGGTAGGTGTCTTGATCTGTCACTCATCACTATTCCACCGAGGTTAGTCTTGATACTTACTGGGTACCGCTGTGGTGTACTCATACTACGCTTCTGCATATTTTTGTGCATATCCAGGTGTCTCGGTTATTGTTGATTATTAGCTAGCTGTTCGAGCACTGCTGTGGAGACTCAAGGTAAACCTGTCATCGCGTTCGCAGGCCTCAGAGTCACCTTCTATTATTGTACTTGTACAATTTAATTCTATTCTGAACTGTTGTATTTAGAGACTTTCTAGCAAACCAAGTAGAGCTTATGACTTGTACTACCGGTTTTGGGATATTATTTCATGTTGTAAATATTGAGTTCATTTAGAAATATCCGGGTTTTGCTTAATAGTTTTGTTGGTTAATTTTTGTCAATTTTTTTCAGTAAGTGTTAGGCTTACCTAGTCGTAGAGACTAGGTGCCGTCACGACATCCTACGGAGGAAAATTGGGGTCGTGACAACTTCAATCTCTAACTCTTTCCTTATCTAGGATAGAGTTCTCTTTAAGTAAGGAGTCCTTCTCCTTATCAATTATGCAAGCTTTTCGTTCAGGGATTCTCAGATATAGCCACTTATACTTATCCCTTGCACGTGCATGCCTTTTGCTTGAATTTGACTGTGCCTTGTGTACACTGTCCATGGACCTAGTTCATGCATGTGTTCCTTTGTCAATCATCAAAACCAAAATCACTCAGGCCAATAAATTTCCCCTTTTTGATGATGACAAATGTGTGCTTTTCAGAAACATGAAACATGTTTCAACTCAGCTCAACATCAAACACAATGTCAGCACACTTTCTATTTAAAGTCTCAAATCATCAAGGACCAGGTTCATTAGATTATAAATATCACAGTCCAAAGCAAAAGCACAACCTATCTTTCCCTTTTTGTCATCATCAAAAAGTTGCATTATTTAGTTAAGTAACCAGATTTTAGCAGATCTTACTCATGACCCTTGAGGCTACTTCAAATGCAATCATAGATTTAATATTCTCTTATCAATCTAAGGATATTAGCCATCTAAGAAATATCAACAAATAATTAGAGCAAAGGCAGTGAATATTATTGATAAGATTATTCCACAAAGCATAAAAAGAAATAAAATCACTAACCATGAGCAAAAAAGAAAAAAAATATCCTACTTGGGTCACTGGTTACAAACTAGGTTTAGGAAGGGTTTAGGACTGGGAAGGACCAGGTACTTGGTTTCTGTCCTGAAGCAGCTTTAACATGTTTTGAAGAATGTCCCCATTCTTCTCTTTCTCCTTTGCAAGCTCATTCTTGAGAGAGTCCCTCTCAATTTCCACTTCAGTCAGCCTCTTCTTCAGCCTTTCAATCTCAGCATTCTTAGTCCCACTCTCCTGCTCCAATGCTGTCACTTTGTTATCCTTGGACACCCTCTTGGATGAACCAGATTCTTTGGGGGCAGTATGGACTTCATAGTCATAGCCAGTCAAAGTGCAGACCCAAAGTAGTCTTTACTCGTCCAAACATCCCATTTCTTAAGGGGAACCTTAAAGTGATCAAGCACAATAGTGAGGATAAATCCATAGGGGATGACATGAGTTCTAGTGCCACAAACCACCCTATGAAAGATCTGGATTATGAACCCCGGCCAATTGATCTACTTTTTACTATCCAAGCAATCCATAAAGACCAGGTCCATGAAGGTAGCAATGTGCCTTCTTTTTTGCCTCGGCAGAACCACTCTGTTGACAAATTCAAAGAGCACTTTCTGCGCAGGTTTCATTTCACTCTTATAAACAGCCCTGGGTTCTTGCTCTAAGTCCCTATCAGCAAATTTTCTAGTGATGGCCAGTGAGGTAGGTAGATTCTCTAGACTAGGCCACATCAACCTTTTGTAGTCATTATAGCCCTCAGTAGATATCCCCAGAATATCCCCTAGCTCTTTGTCATCAAAGCTCACCTTCACTCCTTTCACTTCACTATTGACTCTACCATTTACAATCTCACAATTAGCAAAGATCTCAATGATCTCATCTCTGTCTAACCTTCCTTCCAACTGAAGGACCATGTCCTTCCAGCCTTGTATCTCCAATTTTTCCAGCAACAGAACCATCCCTTCTTCTTATAAATCACTAAGACCTCCATTTTAGGATTGTTCTCTTCTGGAACTTCACTACATTATCCTTTTCTTCACCAGTCTCTTCTTCTTCACTTTCTTCCTCCACAATTGAACTTTTCTTGATTTCCTGGCAGGCCTGTTTCTTGTTGCCAAGGCAGAGCTCTCTGTCTCAACAAACTTTTCTGGAGACTTCTTCTTCTTAGAAGTCTCTCTCTTTTTAGCACTAGGAGTCACAACCTCCATTTCCTTTGCCTCATCCTCATCATAAAATACTAGGTCTATCTCTTCTATTTCAATAGCTTCACTTGTTTCACCAACTTTCTTCTTTTCTTTGGCGGCATCTTTCATTGCACTTTTAGATACTGCCTTTTCTAGGTCGGCCCTACTCTGCTTCCTCTGACTCCTTGTAGTTCTTCCTTTTGTGGAAGGAGTCTCTACAGGGATAAAAGAGACAACATTTCTCTTCTTGCCACCCAAATTTGTTCTAGGGATTTTAACTCCTGAACTTTTCTTCTTCTTTTGATTATAACTATCAGACACTTTCTTCAATAGGTCATGGAGGGGTTCCTTCCTAGATCGAACATGATTTTGGAACTTTTTCCTTAGCCTAACCAACCCCTCTATTGCAGTAACATCCCCAAACCCACTGCCTCCTTATTCTCTAATACTCTCTTCTTGCTCAACAACCTCCTGACTCCATAACATCATTGCCCCAGTTTCTTTATTTAAACCAGTAGAAGTGGGTAAGACAATTTCAGCCACTCTTTCTTTTCCCTTTCCCCTCACAACCTCAACACCCTTACTCTCCTTTTCTTTTTCCTTTTCCTTTTTACGTCCAATTTTGCGAGACTCGGAAGTCTCCACACTAGCAATTGTACCAACAAAATGAATCTTTTTTCAAGATTTTCAGCAACATGAGGCAGCATTCAGACACTCAGCTTCAGTAGTAGACAAAGCCACAGAGTTTTGGTTTTTAGTGGCCCAAGACACAAGACATTAGTCAAGAAAGTGTGACATACCTGAAATACTCTTTCTATCCACAAGAAAATCTGCATAATCAATATCAGTATATCCTATTAAGTCAAAATTACTACCTTTTGGATACCATAGGTAAAGATTAGTTGCGCCCATTAAGTATCTCGAGATCCTTTTGATAGCCTTCAAGTGAGACTCCTTTGGATTTGCCTGAAATCTAGTAGAGGCCTACACTGAACCCAATGTTAGGTCTACTAGCAGTGAGATATAACAAAGATCCAATCATTTTCCTATAAATTTTGTGATCAACAGATGAACCAAGTTCATCCAAATCCAATTTCGTGGTTGCTGCTATCGAAGTGTCAATTTCTTTGGAATCTTCTATCTTAAACCTTTTAAGAAACTCTTTCACATACTTTTATTGTTGGATCATAGTTTCATTTGAATTTTGTTTAATTTGTAAGCCTAAAAAGAAATTAAGCTCACCCATCATACTCATTTCAAATTCACTCCCCATTAGCTTAGCAAATTCTTTACTTAACCTATCAGTTGTTACTCCAAAGATTAGATTATCAACATATATCTGAACTACCAAGAGATCTTTACCTTTCTCTTTCAAGAATAAAGTATTGTCAATTTTACCTCTTTTTAGCCATGCTCAAGCAAGAATTTAGACAATCTTTCATACCATGTTCTTGGTGCCTACTTGAGCTCATAAAGTGTCTTTTCAAGCTTGTACACATGATCTAGATATTCCTTGCTTTCAAAGCCAGGAAGTTGCTTGACAAACACTTCTTCCTTTAGATAGCCATTGAGGAAGGTACACTTGACATCCATCTGATGGAGAGTAAATTCCATGTAAGCAGCAAAGGTTATAAAGAGTCTATTGGCTTCTAATCTTACAACTGGAGCAAAAGTCTCATTATAGTTTATGTCCTTGTTCCCTAATTTACTGCTCAATTAACTGGAGTTGCTTGTTGTCCGTGCAAAGAGGAAATAGAGAAGAAGAAGAGAAAAATTATCTGCTGCCTTTTTAAGTAGTGGCCTTTTCTTAAATACGACATTATCTTTTAAATAGCAACTATAAAAGTGGTTTTCTCCCCAATTTGTTTTCCCCCGATCATAGAGGACCTTTTAATTATAAAAAGAACTCCGTTTGTAATTTTTTGTTCTTTAAAATTTGACAATATTATTAGGGAGAAATATTGCATCTCAAGACCAGTTTTTGGCTTCTCTTTTAGAGTTTAGAGGGGTGGTTGGATATAGTTAATTGATGAAGCATTCAACAAAGTACATAGTTGGAGTGTCTTTGTTTTAGACAAGGACATCCCCACTGTCCCCACCAAACCTATACACTATTACGTTCTTTCCTTTCCTTAATGTGAAAGTTCTCTGACTTTAATTTCTTACTTCTTATTTCATATTTAACACGTGGACATATAAATACAGAAAATCTTACATGGTAGTTGTCGTTGATATAAAGAGTATCACTCATCATCACCAACTTCATGCGTATACTTGAAAGTTACTCCTATAGATTTATATCCAAACAAACCAAAAGAATTTCGCTCTAACAAAAGAGAAAAGGGTGTGATCTAAAACTTAACGAAGTGAGTGAAAATTATAGAAAATTAGATTTCAGTAGAGACAAAAAGATATTAGGAGATCTCTTCTTATTTACCTAGGCAGTGTTAGATCATAGTATTATATAATATTTATATTGATAGAAGTTAGCAAATATCAAATAGAATAATTGTAGTATATGCATACTCGCCGAGACACTAAGCAACAACGACAAATAAAACTACACCTTGGTCCCAAGCATAGTGAGTCGACTATACGAATCCTCAGTGGCAATGTTGATCCATTTAAGCTCGTCTCATTCTATTACTATTATATAAAAGATTATTGTAAATTATCGAACCTGAACGTGAAGTACTAATAAGTAATATAACATAAATTAATATAGTTGGCATCGCTTACATAGATCTTGACCTAGGCAAGTAGGCATCACAGTAATTAAAAAAGAACAAGAAACAAAAGAAACAATTATTGAGAAAGCAAACGTCCTAGTATAGGTGTTGTAAGAATAACTTTAACAATTGCTTAGGATGATAACCCAATTATTTTCTTGGAATGGGAAAGTCTAAAATTTACTGATTGCAGCTGAAAACTTAAGCAGGCTTTACGTTGCTATGTCATTTGTCAAGTGTCATCTTCTTTAGACCGTTGAAATGTTAAACTCAAGTTTCAATGAAAACTCACCAAATCCTTGCTTCAAGATTCAGAAAGGCCAACAGCAATATAAAAGAGAGTCATATGAAGAAGAACAACAAACTCTATATAGGATTATTTCTTTTTTTGGTAGCAACAACCAGTTGGTAAATAACAACTCCATATTAATTTCTCATAGACTCGTAATTCCAAGTTTTATTGAAGATCTTTGAGATCAATTCTTTAAAGAAAAATATGGGGACTTATTTGATCACTCTAGTTGGCTTCTTGTTTGTGATATTTTCTTATGGAGGTAAAGATGCAGTTTTCACATACTCAATTTGTATACATCTTTTGTTGTTGTTGTTGTTGTGTATTCTCAAACTAGCATGTGTAATCTTGCAGCTGCTTATGATCCATTGGATCCCAATGGGAATATCACCATTAAATGGGATGTAATGTCTTGGACTCCTGATGGCTATGTTGTAAGTTAATTTCCTTCCCTTATTCTCTCTTGTTTCTTTCACCACCTTATTAACATTGTGACAATAGTAAATTATAATCTCTTCCCATTCATGTTCCCTAAATATTAAGTTCTGCATTGGAAAAAAAGGACATTTTTATGATTCTCATGGTCATTTATTCTTGCATGTGAGTGCATAGCTTATGATATTTAACTTACATATACTGACAGTGTAAATATTTTTTTACATTATCGGTGCTCATTTTCCAAGTTACTAATCTCAATTTTTGGGAAGTTACCTATAGTTATATTTGGATCTAAATTATATTCTCTGACTATGTAAACATTTTTCACAACTATTAGTGTAGTTATCATTTCTACGAGAATACCAATTATTGATTATCATAGAAATTTACTTGCAAATTACCTTATAAATGATTTGATTGTAAATATGTTTTACATAGCTATGCATATAACTTAAAATCGTTATCTTTCTGTTGACCTTTTATACTAGCTACCACTATATAAAAATTAAGTTCTTTATTACTGCACGTTTATGTGCATGGGAAGATCCGTGGTAACTATAAATTCTGAAATCATATTTTTACAAAAGTACAACGAATTCACTGATTAGAATTTAAAGATTCGATGTATTAAATTTAAATTCTGAATCCGTCTTTTGTTCCTAGGCTGTTGTAACGATGAACAATTTCCAAATGTACCGGCACATCATGACCCCTGGCTGGACATTGGGATGGACATGGGCAAAAAAAGAAGTGATTTGGACTATGGTTGGTGCACAAGCCACAGAACAAGGTGACTGCTCCAAGTTCAAAGGAAATGTTCCACATTGTTGCAAGAAGACTCCCACTATTGTAGATATGCTCCCAGGGGTGCCTTACAACCAACAATTCACCAATTGCTGCAAAGGTATGTTAGCCTCAAGATTTTGATGATTGACAACAAGAAATTTAACACCAAATATATCAGTCTGATTCATTGTTTACTTTTTCTAGTAGGTATGCATAAATTATACATTGAATATACATAATTATACACATAATATATATATATTATACAATCATTGGCTATTTCTGTTTAAGCGATTGGATGGACGGTTATTTAAGTTAATTTTTCAAAAATATACAACAACAACAACAACAACAACAACAAACCAAGTATAATTCCACAGGTGGGGTCTGTGGAGGGTAATGTGTATGCAGGCCTTACCCCTACCTTGTGAAGTCAGAGAAGCTGTTTCCAATATACCCTCGACTCAAGGTAATTCTTCAAAAATATAAAATATAAAATCAAGGTAATTCTTCAAAACTATAAAATCGTCAAATGTTGTACTAAATACGAAATTCAAGAACCTCCAAGTATAACTCCCTTGTAATCCAAGAGAACTGGACGTAGACTTAACGAACCAGTACTATACTCCTCTTGTGTTTTTTTTAGGTGGAGTTTTGGCTTCTTGGGGCCAAGATCCTCAAGCTTCTGTCTCAGCTTTTCAAGTTAGTGTTGGCCAAGCTGGTACTTCAAACAAGACAGTTAAACTTCCCAAGAATTTCACTTTGCTGGGCCCTGGACCTGGCTACACTTGTGGACCTGCAAAAATTGTCCCTTCTACCAAATTTTTCACACCTGATCTTAGAAGGAAAACTCAGGCACTGAGTAAGTTTGGTTCATCACTTGGTCCTGGTTATCATATTCTGCTTTCTGGTTCTTTTACACAGTCAGTGTGTTTGTATATAATGAAAAATATTATTTAGGAAAATGTTTTCTTGAAAGTAAGTCATTTTCTGTTGATTGATCGCCTGGAATACTTTTCATGAAAAAAGAATTCCACCAAAAGTGAAAAATGACTTTCCTCACTTTTGAGAGAAGTCAATTTCTCACAATTATCTCCACTCTTAACTTCATATCATTGCTTTAACCACTACTTAGATATTATATCAATATTTAATACTCAAAATTTTCAAAACAATATTCTATATGTTAATCCTGTTACTACCAATCTTTATCAAATTATTTTTAAAAAAATTATACTCTCCAACCAAACATAAAAAAATATTTTTTCAGATAATAAGTCATTTTTCTTGAAAATATTTTTTGAAAAATGATTTTCGTCGTATGAAACACTCCCTATCAAAAAGTAATTTGAAATTCACTATCACGTACGGCCCTTTTCCGGTCCTTGGTGAACACGGGATGCTTCATGCACTGAACTGCCGTTCTTTTACTACTAAATATTTTGAATTCGAAATAATGACTTTGAGGAAAGTATGTCGAAGATGATGTTCTTGTAATCAACTTGTACTCTTATTCTTCGCAGTGACATGGAATGTAACATGCACATACTCTCAGTTTATAGCCCAAAAACACCCAAGTTGCTGCGTCTCCCTCTCAACTTTCTACAATGAAACCATCACCCCTTGTCCTTCTTGTGCTTGTGGTTGTGAGAACAAACACAAATGCATCAAGTAAGTGTATCTTTTTGTACATCAATTGCACATGCATGTAAGGAACATTTATATTTGATTGAGTTTAACTTATGTACACTAATTACACTATCAGATCACCTAAACTATAGGTAATTGTTCGTAATAAGCGAGATTAGTAGCCTGAAAAATGAGGCATATAAACTGATACAACATGTTAAAATACATAATGTATATAAGCTAACATTACTAATCTTCTTGTGACACACAGGAGTGACTCTAAACTACTGAGTGTGGTGGGAATAAACACTCCAAGGAAAGACAATTCACCACTACTACAGTGCACACATCATATGTGCCCTGTTAGAGTGCATTGGCATGTAAAGCTCAACTACAAGGACTACTGGAGAGTCAAGATTACTATTACCAACTTCAATTACAGGGTCAATCACACACAGTGGACTCTTGTTGCTCAACATCCAAATCTTAACAATGTAACACAAGTTTTTAGCTTCGATTACAAGCCTCTCGTTCCATATCAATCGATAAGTAAGTCCGTGAACTCCCTGAAATACTCTATAGATGCAAGTGTTGATATTACATATGGCCACTGGACTTTACCCGCTATAACAATAAGGCCATGAAATTCACCCTCTATAATAGTATAACCACAATATTATTTTGTCACATTAAAGTCACAAAACTTTTACCACTTTTAACACCTTGATCCGTAGGTTTTGCCGATATAGCAGGTAAAATTTAGTGACTTTACTGATACAGTGGATAAAGTTAAGTTGCTTTAATGTGACACAGAAAGTTTGTGACTTTGTGAGTAAAGTTTCATAATCTTACTGTTATATTGCATAAGAATTCAGTAACTAACAAGATATAGATTTGTGACATTACTGTAGTGGATAAAGTTGTGAAATTAGAAACATGTACATTAATCCTGTGTAAAACTTCACAATGCAGATGACACAGGAATGTTCTATGGTATGAAATTCTATAATGACCTACTTATGGAAGCAGGGCCATCTGGAAATGTTCAATCAGAAGTGCTTCTCCAGAAGGACAAAGATACTTTCACATTTAAGCAAGGATGGGCATTTCCAAGAAAAGTATACTTCAATGGTGATGAATGCATGTTACCACCACCAGATACTTATCCCTACTTACCCAACTTTGCCCACCAGAACTTGGTTGCCTTTTCTACATTGTTTTCTTCTCTGCTTTTGCTTTTACTTGTTCTCTTTTAATCATTTCTCTAGTTTGTGAATAACTAAAAAATTTTGAAGCCATGCAACTATTGCATGTCGATGTAACGCGTGTCATGAACATGTGTTACTGCACCATAGGGAATTTGAGCATGTTGGTTCATGACAAGCAGTCCTAATATGTCGAGAACTCTGTGAATGTCAGTGTAACGTGCCCGGAATGCTTGAAATTTCTTAAACTAAACGTTTCATAATCTATGAGAAGAGCATAACTTAAAAGTTAAATTACTTAAATGCCCTTTTAATTAACCTAAATATTTTTTTTAATTTAAGAGAAACTAACTACCAAGAGACACATCTGTTTCGAAGCCACCGTTTTGTTTCATTGATTAGTAAATAACTTATTCATTCACTAGAAAAATCAATCACACATACATCAAATAATAAGACTTTGATTTTTTTTAGAATCACAAGTCTGAAGAATATTGCCTTAAGACAACGTTGAAAATTAAGGATGGAATTCAAAACGGCTCTTTTCCCTGAAAGGAACTTAAATTCAAAACGGCTCTTTTTTTTTTTGTGAAACTTTAAGTGATGCTGCCGCTTCAATCTTGTGGAGTGAAAGGCCATGCAAAACCTTGGATTCTTGGTTAAAATTTTGTGAAAATCTGAAGAACAAAAAGGTGTGAAATGTTTTTCTTATGAGATCAAAAGACCTTCCACTGTAAAGATGGTCAGACACAACATCAAATCACAATGAATTCAAAAAGAAAATAGCAACAAAATCAGGTTTTACTCTCGTATAACTTCAATACTTATAATCTACAATCTTTATATATTTATTCCTTGTGATTTTTGTGAAACTTATTTTCATAAATATTAGGATAAATGTAATTTAACTTCTAATTTATGGTCTTTATACTTTTATAATAATATTGATTAGTAATGTTATAAGTAATTAACTTTATTATTTCATTGCTAAACCAAAAATAATTAATTGGCATATCTTACGGTTACACGAATAAGATCATGTGTTACTTTACTTTCAATTTATGGGATAGTATGAAATGTATATTACAACTATATATTCAATTCAATGTGTTTTAGTTATTTTAGGGGAAAAAATTTATAATGCTTAGAAACAGAATGTGAAAGCAAAATGTATTGAAAACGATAAAAAGAAAATTGTTAAATGAGAAACTAATGCATATCATCTTCTTGCCTTCCTACGAGTTTATCTAATTCAGGCCATAAAATAGATACAGGTTTCGTCCATATCTTCATTATCTGTCAGGAGTTAGAAATGCAATAAATAATATTAAGATAAGCAAATACTTACTGGATGAAGAATCTGACTAGTAATTAGGATTCAAGTGTGTATTGTTTTTTTAAATTTTCCCAAGAAACGTGTGACATTTTTCTTCCCGAAGTAGTATTAAGTGAGAATAACCAAAGGAATGTGCTCTTTCAAAAAAGTTTCATATATTGGATTTATATCTCCAACTCTTGAAAGAAAACTTTCTCCTTTAAATAACTTTACTTCTTCACTTTTTTTGTTCATCTATTATCAATTATTGCTACTTTTTAAACTGTCATCATTTGGATTAATTCTTACTAAAAAGAGGTTGATTTTCTATTTTTCTTCTTCGTTTTATTGCTTGTTCTTTCTCTTTCATTTAGAATAAAGTTGATGTAAATTTCTCAAGATATGTTTCTGTATTCTACTCTTTTCATTATTGATTTTTGATATCCCGTTGCCTTCTTAAATCGCATGGTAATTGTCGATATATATTCTGAATGGATCTGTATAATTTTAAAAACTTACTTAAGTTATGCTTCCTCCTTGAATTCGTAAACAACTTCACAAATACAATGCAATAGCAACCCTTCTTTATTTCTGTGATAATACCTAAACAAATCTACCAATAAAATAGCCAAGAAAGAAGATTTTCTAACATAACTTGAAATGCCCTCAAGATGAAATGATATTAATATCAAGAATAATCATATAACAAATTCTTTGTCAATTTGTCATCATGTCTTTTCATTAAGAGTTAGGGTTCAGAAAAAGGAGATTGAATAACTCTAAATAATAAGGTTTCCATTTGAGTTTCTTAGGTCAGTTGGTTGAGTTGGCACTTTATTTGTTTGTAATTGACTGAAGATATTACTCAGGTGCTTTTGAAGTGGTAATATTTTAGATAATGGATATATTGAGGATGATTTTTCCGATTTATTTTTACCTACATCTTCTGGATTGTCGTCGGTTTGATGTAAATGATATAGTAACTTTTTTTATATAAAAGGTCAAATTTAATCTTTTTTTGTTATGAATTTATGTTATTAATTTGATGCATTGTTCTCAAGTGAACTCATGTGCGGATTAACTCCTTATCACTCTTTCCTCTCCAATATAGCCTTTTGTGTTTTTGAATCATCTATATTTCATCTTATTAAAAATATTATACGTAAAATATTTTGATAATGATATTTGTGAGAAATACTTTATCTTAAAAAATCAAGGCAATGTTATAGTCACGCCGTAGAAGGTAATGGTTACAAAGGTATATAATTTTAAAATACTCACTGATGTCGAATTATTTGTATTTATTCGTTCATGTATAATTATTTATCCAAAGAGTTTCTTAAATATTATTTATTTTATTTTTACAAAATCGAACAACTCAGTATTCACGATGCAACGTACTTGCGAAGTAACTAGTACATAGAAAAATGCAACAAACAAGATGAATTCACTGAACTGTCAAAAATGCAAAAGGAAAAAAATGGTAGATGTGTTCAACTTCATTTGCAAAGAAACTCTTTACAATACAAGGTGATACTGAAAAAACATGAGTATATAAAGAATTTGATGCTCTATCTATTCTTTATTCGTGGAAAGCTCTAGTAACACTAACACCGTGAGCTTGAGAAATGTACCAAAAAACAGGTAAGCAGAACATGTAATGCAACAGCTAGATGAAATCTACTGACCAATTGGAAAGTGATATACTTCTATATATATGCAAAGAAGAGTGCCACAGAGGACATAAGTGTCACTGCTAATTTAAGCAAAGAGATCTTCCACTGGGAAACAGCATTTGGAAACTGTGGATCTGCATCAGGAGGTGGCATGACAGAAACATCATTCGACAAATGTGGATATGCATTGGGAGGTGGCATAACACAGTTATCACCATTGAAATAAACTCTGTTTGGAAAAGCCCACCCCTTATCAAAAGTGAAATTTAATGTATCTTTTCGGAGTAGAAGTTCGAACTGGACATTTCCTAATGGACCAGGTTGCATGAGCAGATCATTGTCGGATTTAACACCCCATAACATAGCAGTATCATCTGCGAAAAGGCCCAGAAGATTAATCATATTTAAGGAAACTTAAGTAGTAATATCTTCAATAGAGTAATATTTTCAACCAAAAGAATGGACTGCGATTCAAGACAATGTTATCATAGGCAAAAGGCGCAAATAAGCGCAGCTTGTCTATTGGCACTTTAAGCGCAAATGCAAAATAAGGCTCGAGTTTTATGAAGAAAAGGAACAAATAAAGAAAACAAAACACATACTTAACTCAAAGAAATTATAAGCATAAAGGACAATTATATGGACAAAGGAATTTAACAAATTTGTAATTAAGTGAAATATTTATTGTTTAGTGTTGTCTCTTCGGGACATTGCACATTGATGATGAGACATATGCCATAGCCCCTCGGTGACTACTATGAATCGCTGGCTAAGCGAAGAGAAGTGCTCGGCCTATTTTGCTGCTATCTTCAGGGCTTAAGCGAGCCTTTGATTACACAGATTCTAGATTAAAGTACGGAATACGTATAGTTGTGGAAATCCATTTAAATATCTAAGTAGTAGCTGCTGTTTAGGTAGCACAAATGAAATAATATCATTTTTAATTAGATGGATAACTTACTTATCACTCCATTAGGAGTTAATGACTTGTAATTGATGCTGAAAAGCTGAGTGATGTTATCAAGGTTCGGATGTTGGACAACTAAGTTCCATTGTGTATAATTCATATGGTAATTGAAGTTTGTTATAATGATCTTAACCCTCCAATAATCCTTGTAGTTGAGCTTCACATGCCAATGAATTCCAACTGGGCACATATGGTCTGTGCACTGGACCAAAGGAGTAAAGTTTTTCTTTCCATGGTCCGAAACAATTGAAGATAGGTGCGGCGTTTCTGAACTGCAAGAAAACAAAGGCGAAGTACCCTGACAGTAAATAACAAAAGAATTCAGAGATTTAAGCCGTGAGAGAAAGAAATTGTAGAACATATTTTGTAAGACATACTTCACACAAGTTCCCGGCTTAGTGCCATTATTCTGGCATCCACAAGCACATGTAGGGCAAGGTACAATTGTGTCATTGTAGAACGACGATAGGGAGACACAACATTTAGGATTTTTCTCAGCCAGGAACTGTGAGTATGTGCATGTGACATTCCAAGTCACTGTCATTGACAGTACAGAGTGTTAGAAGTTAGCCTTTATTATAAAACTGCAACTACATGCATTTTAACTAGCATGATAATAAAGTTAAAGCAATTAACTTACTCATAGCCTGTGTCACTCTTCTTCTATCTGGAGTAATAAATTTAGTCGGTTTAACAATTTTAGCAGGTCCACAAGTATAACCAAGCCCTGGCGCTTGTAACGTGAAGTTCTTAGGTACTCTAACTGTTTTGTTGTTTGTTCCGGCAGAACCAACACTGAGTTGGAATGAAGTAACAGCAGTTGAAGGATCTTGCCCCCATGAGTTGACTACTCCTCCCTTGCAGCAATTTGCAATCTGCTGGTTATGAGGAGTTTCCGGTAGCAAATCAACAACTGTTGGATTTTTCTTGCAGCAATGAGGAATATCTCCTTTGAATTTTGAGCAATTACCTTGCTCTGTAGTCCGACTTCCGATCATGTTCCATATCACCTCATCCTTAGCCCATGTCCATCTCAAAGTCCAGCCTGGTGGTTGGATATGCCTATATTGCTGGAAGTTGTACATAGTCACCACAGCCTGTACAAATGCTAAACAACTAAGATGACACTTTCCATTCGACAAATGTTAACAAGGAGAAGTAAAAGAACTACAAGTGAATGCACTATTAGATAGACTGAACATAAGACTGAGGTCCAAAGGCTGTACTATTAGATGTCTTTCTTTACGGATGTGCAAAAACCTTAAAAGACAGATAATATGGACAAGCCATAACTAATGCTTGAAAGAACTAATAACTGCAAACGCCATTCTTAATCACATAGTAATAGATCAAATTTATTCTAATGTTAGAATGAGAAAATGCTCCAGAACGAAATAAATTATTTCTTACAACATATCCATCTGGTGTCCAGCTGATGACATCCCAATTTATTGTGATGTTCCCGTTCGGATCAAGTGCATCATACGCATCTGGAAGAAACGCAGAAATAAAAATGTAAGAGAATGATAAATAATACGCACAAATAGTCAAATATAGTAAAAATACAAGTTACATGATATGCATCTAACCATAAAAAAGAGACATAATCATTTTCCAGAAAAAGGGAAAGCCAATTTCTTGATGTTCAAAATTATAGGTCAACTCCCTGATCTCTCTCAAAATAGCCAGCTTTCAGCATAAATTACTTGTTTTTGGTACGAGGGAAGTCATTTTCCTTGGAATATATTTTGCTGAAATATGCTTTTCGGTGTTTGGTTAGTGAGTCGAGAATATTTTTCAAAAACCATACTAGTTATATAAAAGAAAAATAGTTGGAGAATGTTTTCATACAATTCGAGTAGTAATAATAATAATATTAATAATAATGTGAAAGTATTAGTTGGAGCAAGTAATATGAAGTTAAAAGTTAATATAGTCACGAGGAAAATGACTTTCGTCCTCAAGTAAGTGAGTCATTTTCTTCCTTTTGATGATTTTTCTTAGAAAACATTTCTTGGTAAACCAAACACTAGAAAATTACTTCCTCGTGGCAAAATATTCTTCAAAAATGACTTCCTTCGTACAAAAAGCACATTTTTCTAAGTTTGAATACAATTAAGTAGTATATCAAGAACTAAGTAAAACGCTGATTAGAAAATTACGAAGTGGATTCGGAATTTGGGAGTTTGTGTGCAAACCTGTTGAGAAAAAGCAAAGAAATGACAGCAAGAAAATCAATAGTACAGTGGCATTGAATTTTGAAAGAGATCTGAAGAACTTCATTCCTTGAAGATTTGTGGCTGAAGAATTTCTTGTGCTTTACTGAGTCAAACTCTGCTCAAATTAAAGTAGGCTAATTGAAGAGGGAGAGATCAATTAAAGAGGAGATAGTTGACATAGGCACATGCCATGTTACTCATTTGAACCAACTTGGAGGTTAAGTAGTGGTGTTTGACTTTAAATTGTGTATAAATTTTCTCACCATTGGTTGATCTGAAAAAAACTGACATGATGAATTTCATACCATTTCCGTGATTTAAAGCTGGCCGTTACTTACCATTTATTCTGGGTTATTAATCAATATTTGCCAAGTAGAATTACCTAATCAATGCTTAATAAGTAGATTTACTTGTAATCGATGTTTTTCTTTTTGAATGTAAGTTTTGTTTCGAACGTGGTTTTAAGGGAACTAATGAAAAAGGATGGTCAATGATTGAATCTACCATAAATAACTATCCTTGTTCTAAGTATTAGCATTAGCATTGTTAATAAGAGATTTTCCCCCGCTCATGGATCTCATTACTTGTGTCGTTGGTGAACAATGGGGTCGGGAGAAGTCAAAGGACATATCTTTTAATGTCTAGCAAATAATGCGTTACTCATTAATTTATTACTTGAGTACTAATTTAACATCGTACTTCTTCGTTGTCATCGCGATAATGTCATCGTCGTGGTAAAGTTATATTGAAATAGCATGTGCAGAGCACCCATTTGCGCTCATATTCTTTCTTACATCCATTACGTTTTACTTTTTAAAATTTTGGTATAGCAAGGCGTCGTCTGTTTGCGCTTAATGCAAGTCTGAATCTTATTTATTCAAATCTCATACATTAAGTGCGTTTGTTTTTAAAATCTAAATCTTAATTATTCAGATCTTAATCATTAAGTGTGTTTATTTTTTTTTTTACTTCACAACCACTTAATGGGTCTGAATAGGCCTGTATCATTAAGATCTATAATAAACACTTAGTTTCATTAAGATGTTATCATCCATATTCATTATTAACTGACATCACCGCCTACCATTATCAACTACCACCATGCCACCCACTAACACCACCATCATCCTCAATCATAGCCGCCACCATTGTCGACTACCATCACCCACCATCCCCACCACTCCCACCACCATCATTATTAACGACAACCAACCCTCATCCACCTCAACTACCACAACTAACCACCCAATCACCATCAACAACCATAGCTGACACTGCCCATCATTATAAACTACTACCACCCACCACCATCTTCCTTAATCACAACTACCACCACCACTACCCGCCATTATTAATTATTACCGCCCACCACTACCATCCTCAATCATAATATCTACCACTACCAATCCCCACTAGCTACTACCCTAAACTACCACCATATCTTGATATTCAGACGTGTATACGAATTCAGACGTCTTAATCTTTAAAAAAAAAACAAATGAGGCCTAAGACTTGGTGAAACTACGTTTTATCAACACCAAAAACTCAGTTTACGAAATAAAGCAAGTTGGACAATCTAACAATATTCAGCCTAACTCAAAATAATGGCATACAGCACAACAAACTTAAAGAGTCTCTAGCAACCAATTCCTAATTGGTTTTGATCTAAAAGGCTACAGCATCAAGTAAAATATGGTGCCATGGATATCTTACCATATGAGAAGTCAAAATGTGAAAACAAAAACGGTTTATTTCTATTATTTCTTCTTCTTTAAAATTTTAAAAACTCTTCGATTCTTGATTTGCGCTCCAGTGGGCAATTCTCATTTCTCCCCATCATAAATAATCTAAACAGCTAAGTTACACATATACACGAAGGGTTACTCTGCACATCTCTGATACAATTGAAGTGTCGACAGCACCTGAATCTTTCTTCCTTTTTCCTTGGATCGGTGAGAGAGCATCCGTTTTGGAACATGTTAGTACGGCTTCATAAAAGGATTCTGACAAATAACTTCAGGTTGATGGAATCCTTGAAATTTCTACCAATATCTTGTGTAGGGCTTGAGGCTTGGAGAAGAAAGGTGAGTGATCAGCACCCTTGAGATGAAAAACTCGTTCTGGAGGATTTTGGTTAATCATGCTCTGTTGTAAAGCTATTGGTATAGCATTATCTTCTGTTGTTTCTACGTAAAACCGTCTAATGGAACCATACTTGATGTTTGACAGGGGAAGCTTCTCAAGAACTGGGGAAAATGGAATTGGCCTCATTGAGACAGAAGCCAAAGCAACATCCTGAAAAATTCAAGAAGATAGTATAAAAAGCTTTGAATATGCACAAAAAGGAAGATTCCACACAGGTATCTGAAATTGATTTTGTTATTTAACACAAAGCTACCAGAACAGGATGAATGTTATCAGCTAGTTCCAGGAACAAATAATTGAATTTCTCTATCCTCCTCCTAGTAAACTAGTATCATTAGCACTGAGGTTAGACATTAACGGATAACTTGAAAACATCTGCTGGGTTTTTAGCAATTTATATCAAGGTATGTAAGAACCATTTATACAAGAATCAGATGAGATATATAATTTCCTCTCAGGATGTTTACATTGTCTATGTAATTTCCTCTCAGGATGTTTACATTGTCTATGGATGACTAGGAAACCTACTCAAGTACAATGGCACACCCCAGTGTCTGCGGCCTATAGATTCACCATTTCAAGGCCATCGAAATTTGCCTCAAAATCGATGTGTTACTAATCCATATATAAAACTTTTTGTCAACACTCATCCTCCCAAATCCCAATGTACAAAAGTCTAGCTTGACCACAATCGAGATTAAAAGGAAAAAAAGTTTGAAAGAAGCATTGTACTTGAATAAGAGAAATACTTTATGTGCATAATTAGAAATGATTAAGATCCAAGAATGAAAACTATACAACAAGAAGGTAAAAAGGAAAAGTACATAAAGGGAGTCTTATTTCACCATTTCCTTTTCTTCTTTTTTCTTTTCTTTTTTCCCATTTTTGCTTTTTTCTCTACTCTTCACTACATCCAAAATAAACATTAAAATTTGCCACTTTATGGAAGTAACATTTAATTTGTGATCAACAGTTTCATACAGGACAACATACCTTAGCGGGACTATGGTTGAATAGTAAGTCCCTCAGGACTGATTTGTCCAGATCAATAGCAGTTGGTGGTTTATCATTCCCACTGGCATAGATAAATACTTGAGACTGTCTCATAAGATCATTTGATATCGTCTGCAATAATTTTGAGCTTCTTATTAACAATAAATAAACTTCAATTCTGTAATGAAACAACTAGCTAAAAGCATCTGACCCACACATTCAAGGGAGGAAACAGAACTAGAGAATTGTAGTCCTATTGGGTGGAATGACATTATGCTATCCAGTGTTATTGGTACATGGAAGGTACAATAAGTAGGATTGGAAAGGTAAGAGATCCTCCAGATTATAATCAAAGTTTCAGGCACTTGCTGAGTCACCTCATCCTCAACCCAATCCCTTTTAACTCATGAAAGACTGGAAAAATTGGTGGAGGAGAGACCCCTTCAATATCACCCTCTCTCTTATTCCTTCCCTCTCCAAAGAAGAGCCCTAGGCAGTTTACTTTCAGTGGTTAATCCAAATCCTTCTCCCCAGGTCAAAAATACTTTTTCTCCAAGAGATGAACACAAAGGTTACTCACAAGTTTACTAAACAAGCTACAGCTGATTCCTGGGGAACTGAATTGCAAGTAGATGAACCTCACGCGTTCACTATAAGCAGATAATGTATATCAAGGGTTCTCATGATGAACAGAAAATACATTAAAGATTTCACAAGACAAAAACTGCAAAGCCTAAAAACAGATGGATGACATAAAATCCTGACAAAAAACGAAATTTGATTTCTTCATCACTAGAGAACTGCTGAGTTCTAAGACCATTTCAAAACAAGGTTGTAACCTGGAGAAGGTGAAATTTACTTCATAAGTAGGAGCACCAACACTCAACTGATTGCAACTTATCATCCAGAGGATTAGTGAAATCAGTATTCTATAAAGTAGTTTCGATAATCTACGCCCATATACTTTAGAAATACATGCCCCAATTCACAAAATAAAACCAAACTAAACTTCTTACAAGGATTCCGCACAAAACAAACTATGAGCAGGGCTTAAGAGTCGCTTTGCATATGCAGTCCATGCATAAAAACTATGATTAGGGCTGAGTGTTTCTAAACCATATACGGACAATGTGCTTAAATAAGCAAAATAGATTTTATATAACCTTACAAGAAGAAGACCAGATGATGTAGATTTTGGAAGAATCAAATGAAAGCAGTAAATAAAAGTATGAACATATACCTTATCTGAGAAAATATCAAGGGCACTTTGTCCACTAATGAGCATTGTGGCAGCAACAAATATCGCTTTTGAAACTTTAGAGGGATAGAGCTCCATTGAGAATGATATGCATGCACCACCAAAATCATGTCCCACCAAAATCACCTACAGTGTGAAAAAAGATTCACAATATTGTAATAGACTAGTTAAGGAAAACAGATATCAGAAATTCTGGAATTTGTCCTGGTAGTAAATTTGGGGTTCTGAAGAATTGGCAGATTTCAGCATTTAATCTCCAAGTATGACAAATCTACAGATCCAAGCACCACTTTTTTTTTATCAACTTTGCCATTCCACATAAAGCAAGCCATTAGTCTAATGTAAGAACTAGCATTCTCTTCTGTCTTCTTTAAAAATTCTTTGTTCACTATTAGTTTTTCATTGTTTTATTTCAATACCGATCAATGATAAAGAAAAATGTAACCCTTCATATCAGGTGTCACAGGCAAAACTTTGAAATGCAAAGGAAGATACTCATCGAAGATGCTAAAGTTCTTACGAACACTTTAACCTGGAAGAATATCTTTTTTCAGATCTTCAGCGCCGAGTAGTCTTACGAGTATTATACTCTCGTAAGAATGGAAGACAATATGATAGAAACATCAGAAGCCGAGAACCAGAAATACCGAAGTACTAACCGTCTCTCCATCGGCAAGCTTTTCAAGAAAATCAGTGAGTGGCTTTGCATATTGCGATAGGCTGGTGATGCTATTTGTGTCAAAAGAATGAATGCCTGAACCAGTTAAATCCACTGCAGTCACCTTAAATCCAGCCTCCTCTAAAAGTGCAATGGTTTTATACCAACACCAGGCTCCAAATCCACCACCATGGACAAGGACAAAATGGTTTGTCTCTAAATCATCAATGGTTAATTCCTGCCCATTATATACAGCCATCCATTTAGCATGAAAGTGGAAGATCAAATATAGACACAGCCACAAGCAAAACGCATTGTTTCAATACTATTAGAGCAGAACTGAGACCTCTTTACTTATCTGTCAAAAGTCCGAATAAGCAAACGAAAAGAAGCTACATTTCATAAATAACAAGGAAGTATCAGTCTATACGTTCCATTAATAGCCAAATGAGGGCAATCTACTGTACTATACTCAAGCAGAAAAGTTAGCTACACTGTCCAGTTCTGCAGGTTTGATTCTCCGCACCTTGCCTTCTGGTGTGGAATTCTCAAGGTCTCAACAATTTCAAACCCTCAATACATTAATCGAATTCTATCAATTTACCTCAAATGGAACTTCTCTACTAGGATTTGCAGTTCATCAGGCAGATGTGCATCAAAAATTGAAAACATGCGGATTGACAGGTTATAAGTGTCCCATCTCGGCTATAAAAGGGAATCCGAAGAGGTTTATAAAAAATGACTTATCAAAAAGAAGTTTATATATGTACTCTACCTATTATCTTGAGGTTTGGGTTAAATTCTCATATTCTTTACAGCTTCCAGTTTTGAGCAAGTATCTCAATTCTGAATTAGTTAATGAAGACAAGCAAGCCTTACAAAACCACGAATCAATCGATGGAGCACAACGAACACAACAAAGCAAATTAACCAAATGCCGCAAGCTAACACACCTCCCCCCTCCCCCCCAAAAAAAAAAAATAAATAAATAAATAAAGGTACTCTCCCTTTCAATTTATATAACAGTGTTTGATTTGATTGGGTAAAGAGTAAAAATTCATTTTAAAATTGGCGGAGGATGAAAATGATGATGTAATGGTTGAATAGTTAGTTTAATAGAGAAAACATCACATCAAACTTAAAATTTGAATAATTTGATTAACTTGAATTCTCCTAAGTTAATTAAGTACCTTGTTAACAAGCTGGTGAGGCTGAAGCAGAGGATCAGTAAGAGAGCGAGACCTAGAACTCGAGCTACGTGGCAATGCTTGATTCTTCTTAGACTTACAGTTCGAATACCGCATCGACGTCGAACGATCAAACAGTACACGGCCGCCATTTTGCAACTGTTGCTGTAACAAAATCGCGGCCGCCAACGCTCGGTCCTGAGCGAACGAATCGTCCTTCTTCGACGTCCGAAACCTAGACCACCGGTTATTTCCGGTTCCGCCGCCTCCTACGGCCGTGGATTGATTCGTTAAACGCTTCGACGGCCGCTTCTTCACGGCGGACTTCCTGGAGAAACATAACCCCATTCTCGGCGATCTTTTTCACATGGAAAAGCTTCACTGAAAGTATTTATACGGCATACGAAGAAAAAAGACGTATGTGTCGAGTAGATGATGAGAAATGGAGTTAGCGCTGAGTTTAAAAGGAGACGAAGGTGGTTACAGACTGTAATGGAGATATGAAAACGGACGTATTGTTTGCCATTATTACTAAAACTAGTTTTTCCACGTGTATTCTACCAAGATAGCAATTTTTTGCAATATAGGTGAAAACATACTTTAACTATTTATTTTTTCAAGCACTCTCTTTTCGAATATGGGTTCGGCAGGTCCAAGTAATTTTGGTTCGAATACCGTATTTGTGTCACGATCCAAAATCTACTATAGATCGTGATGACGTCTAAGCCAACAATAATTTACCAATTTCAACCCATTTAGAAATTTGAAATCAACATTTTTCATTAATCAATTAATGTGAAATATAATTTACATGGTGAATGATAATATGAACACGAGCTACAATGACGAACCACCCGTAGTAACCCCCAAAACTCGGTGTCACAAGTGCATGAGCATTTCTAATGAGTGCAATAATAAATACAACGTCTGTCCCGAATGTAATAAGTCAGAATAAAGTAAACTGTACAATGGAAAATCGGAGGATTGCGATGCGTAGCCTGGAATGCAGCTCACATAAGTTTTCTCAACAGGTGCGCCTACACGCCAAGGTGATCACCAAATGGACCTGTCAATTCCTGCACATTTAGTGCAGAAGTGTAGCATGAGTATGTAAATCAACGTGTATCCAGTAAGTATCTAGCCTAACCCCGGAGAAGTAGTGACGAGGGGTCGACATCGATAGTTACCGGAGGTCTAAATAAATAATAAGGTAATTCATAACATATATAAAGTATACAACTGTAGTGAAGAAATTCTGTAATCTCAAAATGTTTTTCCAATTATTCCCCTTTGAGTATAATTTCTCAGTCTTGTATTATTTTATTAATATCTCAAAACATGTCAAGTATCAATACCAAATAAATAAGAAATACCATAAAATGTCGGGCATCAGTGGAAAGACTAGCTCGTGAATATTTGGCTACTAGTGGTATACCGCACGATATTGCCGAGGTCGTTCAGTCCGATTCAGAATAATGTGTACACTACCGAGGGTCGAGCGGCACGAACCATAGATGCATATATACTGCCGAGGCGTTCTGCCCGCTCTACAAGAAAGGGAAGGAAGCTCCCAAATTTTCGAAGCGCATGTTTTACATTATAGCACATGAACTTAATATGAAGATAATCTTACCGTTTTCTCAAAATAACTAGCCAATAACTCAAGGTGACAAGGCTTGGCCTAAGATATATGTAATTTCTAAATCAAGTTCAATTATAATTTCAATTAATTAAGCCAGCAGAACAAGTTCAAGTAGTTCAAATATTTCATGATAAAATCCTAAGTCTACCCGGACATAAACATGCTTTAGTTACGTACGGACTCTCGTCACCTCGTGCGTAAGTAGAGCCCACAACTAGTGCACATAACATTAATATCACCTATGGGGTAGTTTTCCCCTCATAGGGTTAGGCAAGAGACTTACCTCGCTTCGAAGTTCCACAGCCGGCTCCAACGCCACTCTAACACCTCAAACCAATGATTGTTGATCCAAAACTATGCATACAATGTGCAAACCAATCAAAATGTGTTTTAATACCCATAATTAATCAATTTAAATAATTTCCAACTGCGCTTGAAAAATCGATAAAATCCACCCTCGGGCCCACGTGTCTGGATTCCGAAATTTTTTGAAGATGAACTTTACCCCTAACACTACAAACTGAAATATATCATTTATTCTGAATTTCATGTCCAATTTTGTGGCCAAAATCGAAAATATACCAATTTCTAGGTTTTTCTTCAAAATCTCAATTTTTACTAATTTTCATGCCTAAACCATATACAAACCATGTATTTAACTTGTAATAGGTGGGAATCACTTATCTCGTGTTACTTTATGAAAATCCCTCCTTGAAGCTCTCCAAAAATCGTCCCAACCAATTGAAAATGAGAGAAAATGGGCCAAAATCCTGTAGTTAAGCAAACCTTCTGCCCAGCGATCACCACACCTGCGGTCACTTGGCCGCTTCTGTGGTTCTGTAGGTGCGGCCAAAAATTCCGCTTTTGTGGTTTCCCCACTAAGGCCTCATGCCTTTGCATCTGCGGACCAGGCTCCGCTTCTGCGGATCGATCAGAAATCCGCTTCTGCGGTCTCGCAGGTGCGGCCAAAACCTCGCACCTGCGCCTCCAACCCAGATCCCCTCTAGGCGCTTATGCGAGGCCGCTTCTGCGGAAGATGCTTCTGCGATGAATCTTCCGCATAAGCGGTTACACCAACAATAGAAATTCCAGCAGCTTCAACAAGGCTCCAATCAATCTGAACCCTGTCCGAAACTCACCCGAGGCACTCGGGGCCTTAGCCAAATATACCAACACGTCCCAAAATACCACACGAACTTAGTCGAACCTTCAAATCACGTCAAATAACATTAAAACATGAATCGCGGCTCGAATCAAACTTGTAAACTTTCAAATTTTCACATTCTATATCTTATGCCGAAACGTATCAAATCAAGTTCGATTGATCTCAAATTTTGCACACAAGTCTTAATTGACATTACGGACCTACTCCCACTTCCGGAATCGGAATCCGACCCCGATATCAAAAAGTCCACTCCCGGTCAAACTTCCCAAAAATCATTAAATTTTCAACTTTTACCATTTGACGCTGAAACGGCGTACGAACTTCCAAATCAACATCCGGACACGCTCCTAAGACCAAAATTACCATACGGAACTATTCCGAGGTTCAGAATCCCAAACGGACACCGATAATATCTAAATCCATTGCAAACCAAACTTAGGAAATTCTTAAACCTTCGAAACTCCAACCTTCCATAATAAGCGCCGAAATATTCCCGGGCTACCCAACACTCGATTTGGACATACGCCCAAGTTTGAAATCATCATACAAACCTATTGGAACCTTCAAATCCTGATTCCGAGGTCATTTATTAAAAATCCAAACCTTAGTCAATTTTTTCAACTTAAAGCTTCCGAATTTAGAATTTTCTTTCCAAATCAACTCCGAACTTCCCGAAATTCGATTCCGACCACAAGCACAAGTCATAACACCTGAAGTGAAGCTACTCAAGTCCTCAAACCGCCGAACGACGCGCTAGAGCTCAAAACGACTGGTCGGGTCGTTACATTCTCTCCCACTTAAACATACGTTCTTCGTCGAACGTGCTAAGATCTACTTCGGAGTTGACCAAAATCACTGTTTAAGACCTCGTGCACCTGCCCGTGCCATCACAATCCCAGTTTGGCACCTCGGCTCGAGCCGGACTGAAGGTCCTCCCTTTTATTCAATCAATAAGCCTTAGAACCAAATTCCAATCTTCGAATTTTCTTTACAATACCTTATTCTAACATACGAACACAGTATCAATCACTACACACTGTATTAAAACATGATTGTGCATCTGTGCTGAAATCACACGACGCATCGCATAAGTCGGTTACCCATAGTAACATCCCCCAACCACAATAGCTGAAATATCACGGAGCTGATGTCCGCAATATACCTCATAACACATATAAGCCTGGTTTCCATCCTCACAATATTTCCGTGACAGAGAAGATGTGTAGAAACTCCTAACCACCTGCTGAATTAATCAAATCATGGAGTCTCTCCTCCTAACAAGGTCTGTCACCTCATTCTGAACCAAATAACGATATTCTCTCTTTAATATACCTTATATAAATCTATTTGCACTGATTTCAGGTCCAATAGTCTCGTCTCACCCAGTATAAGCTACACAGTCAATAAGCAACATTAAACACTGACTAAGATCTCATATGATGCCAAAAATGTGCCAGCAGGCTACAAACTCGAATGCAATACATAAGGAAAAGCAAACTCTGAAATGGAACTTCCCAGCCCGCGTAACGAATAAAACGGTCAAAAAAATGCTATGATCTCTCCTTAGAGAATGAGAAACAAAATACATAGAAACAAATATATGGAACCGTACTCAACATCTCACTGTTATGGGGCGCAACCCAATCTACACATGGTACCGTTGCAGCGTGCAACCCGATCCAAACAACATACCCATGGTGACGTGCCACCCGATTCGCACATAACAATCAAGAAGAAAACACACCCATCAAGCCGTAGCTCTTATACTTACAAAATACCCAAATATCAACTATAAGCACGCCTAGTGCATATTACAAATCCTGGGGAGATGAATAGCGCCACACGCTGCGAAACACAAGCACAACTAACGTGCGATAAATGACCTACATCTCGAGAGCCATCCTGCTCACATAACACTACAAACTACACGGGGCCTCACACCGATTCAGATCATACTATACTGGGCCAATAACCTTTCAAGGATCCACAATGGCCCTATTCATGACACACATGAGCAGCCGTCCCGATCCGAAACAAACTCCCACATTAACGATAGTACCCCAAAATCTCCATACTTGGTTTCAATCTTTAACAATTCAGTGATTAATAGGTCATATTATACAAGTTTACCTGTGGGATACGCTGCCCCAACCTTCTGATCCAAGTGACAAAGTCTGCACATCCCTACCACCAACCGTACTAATTTTGTAAACCGCAATCCGCAAATCCAAACACAATGCCTCTTCAACAGAACACCATTTTCAGGCGACACTAAGATAACGCCAGCTTGCTCTAAACATCTGAATTATTCCCTGCTCATCCGATCTCGTGACATTCTTATCAATACTGAACCGCAACCTTGATCCTCAACTTCAAATTCCATACTGCTTACTGCACCCATCATGCCACTATACAAAAGTACAAGAATTCATAATAAACCCTGAACTACTAGTAGAATGAACACTTAATTGGCTAGATACCTTTCACTTAGCTAATTTTAGAATAACCAATGCAACACGCAACTGAATTCCCAAACCGCAGAAAAATACAAACCTTAAGTTGTGATCTAAATCATTATGACTCTTCCGGAATCCGTTTACACAACAAGCCCGTTTGAATTAACTACCTCCAGAATCAATCAAGTTATGGTGGATGTCAAACCCACGAGTACAACCACAAATCATATGTATAACTTCATAGTGAAGGAACTGATCACTGCCACAATCATGCTGATTCAACCACTACTAATCGACCCAACTTATTCAAATTCACTCTTGACTTTCCTTAGAAATACTAGCAGCTATATTCAAACATAACAAACTAAATCCTCACTCATACCGAGTGACTCGCATTACGAGACCACATCGTCTCAATACTCATAACTCATCTCATACCTTCCTCATGCGCAAAATGACATTTCCAACTGGTATATATATATATTCTGCAAGAGCTCCCGCAAGTCCAAAGATATTTCTTATTTTCCTCCAATACCGCACCGCATACCCAATGATAACATAAAACACTCCAAGTCTCGTTCACAATCCCCTGTAGAAACTTGATCCTTAACCATACAACGGACCCGAAATCCTTAGGTACTAGACTTAAATTTTTGAACTCACTAGACCATTGTTAAGAGTCATCCACTCTGACCCAGTCTCGAATATAACCAAACTTCATTGCTCTACTAACACATGAATACCCTCTCAAAGAAGAAACCGGCTGAATTCTTTTTCTTGTACATTACACCCACAAGAAGCATAAACTCTGAGTCTTCCCAAAACCTGCACCCGAATCAACAAGACAAAGTTTGGCACACATTCATTAAGTTCTGTGCTCGAATTGCTCCTGATGTTTTCTTTTCTTGGTCATGAATAGTTCACCAATGCACCGATAGCCAGAACCCGCACAAGCAGACAACCACGCGATCAAATCGTAGACGGTGGGGCTCCCCCACTTAGCTTTAAGCTACCATCACATAATGTAGAGCCCGCAATGATTCCTCCTTCTCAATTACCATGATCTCGCACCGTTAACCCGCCAAATTTCTCGAAGTGTTTTGTTAAATCTTTTCTTGAACATTCTGAATCATTAGCCACGATCTCATATCCGACCTCTTTCCACGACGTTGTAAAAGTCTGTTCCTTCCTCATTAACATCAACTAAGAGTTCAACAATATCATCCAAACTCAAGTCATATCGCATCTGAAATGATAGTCAAATCTTCACACCCCTCTTCATTCCAATCAAACTCCTTTCTGCCATATTTACTCTTTCTCCGTACGGTAACCACCATTCCAAGTAAAATACATATACCAAGTCACCTTTCATCATGATTCCCAAACCGTTCTACACTTTCTGAAGGTACGTGGAATCCTACCACAAAAATCCATATGCTACTCTGCCTCTTCCACTTTGGTCAAACCATATCCCTTAAGCAACTTCTCGACTTCCGCTTCTCATACTTGACCTGCTAGTAAATTAACCACTGCAAGACACCTCCTACTTGTCCTTCCTCATTCATCATTACCCAATTATTTCATCGAATCAAACTTCATCTCTGTAGCACCTAAGCTATCGAATTGCTACCAACCTTAAACCTCTTCGAAGATCATCTCTCTCGAGCCATAAGTATTCAAAATACCAATTCGATTTTGAACCATGACACACCGCTATCTCTGACAACCGCCCCTCAGGCACCACTTCACACACCCTGACCCGAAGACAATTAAAGAAGACCGTACACCGGCAAACCGTGATGCGTTAAAACAAGGACTATGACACCGCTTCACAATGAAAATTCTACCACGCTCGAAAATACCAAGTCTCGTTATTCCATCAACCTAAACCTAAACATTCATAGTCCAATCGCCTTTTCTTTGCTAGAATTAAATACTGAACCTCTAAATCATGCACTGAGAAATCATTCTTTCGAGTCATTCACTAGTTTGACACATAGACAGGAACCCTACCATTAGACCAACACTGTGCATAGCCTCAAAACTATAAAAAATACCGATACTGAGTTGAAATGACAGAACCTCCTTCCCCAAGAAGGCGATAATAACTTGTTTGAATACGCAGGGAGAAACATCCTGCTCCACGTCTATAGTACCACTGAAATTCCTCGATGCCCAATTGACACGAGCGCTTCGTGTCACGTAAGATCGAGTAGGAAGAAAATAAATACATAAGCCTCAAAGGAATCAAACAACACGATGAGGAAATCCAGAAGAGAAATGATCCTAACAACCTTGTATCCTTTCGAAGATAAGTACTGACGTCTCCGTACCGATCCACAAGACTTTAATAAACTTGCTCATAACTCGTGAGACCTACGTGAACCTAGTGCTCTAATACCATATTGTCATGACCCAAAATCCATTATAGGGCGTGATGGTGCCTAACGCCACCGTCAGGCAAGCCAACAATAATTTATCAATTTCAACCCATTTAGAAATATGAAATCAACATTTTTTGTTAATCAATTAAAGTGAAATATAATTTACATGGTGAATGATAATATGAACACGAGCCACAATGACGAACCACCCATAGTAACCCCCAAAACCCGGTGTCACAAGTGCATGAGCATTTCTAAGGAGTGCAATAATAAATACAACGTTTGTCCCAATTGTAATAAGACAGAATAAAGAAACTGTACAATGGAGAATCGGAGGACTGCGATGCGTAGCCTGGAATGCAGCTCACATAGGTTTCCTCAACAGGTGCGCCTACACGCCAAGGTGATCACCAAATGGACTTGTCAATTCCTGCACATTTAGTGTAGAAGTGCAGCATGAGTACGTAAATCAACGTATACCAAGTAAGTATCTAGCCAAACCCCGGAGGAGTAGTGACGAGGGGTCGACATCGATACTTACTAGAGGTCTAAATAAATAATAAGGTAATTCGTAACATATATGAAGTATACAACTGTAGTGAAGAAATTCTGTAATCTCAAAATATTTTTCCAATTATTCCCTTTTGAGTATAATTTCTCACTCTTGTATTATTTTATTAATATCTCAGAACATGTCAAGTGTCAATACCAAATAAATAAGAAATACCATAAAATGTCGGGCATCAGTGGAAAGACTAACTCGTGAATATTTGGCTACTAGTGGTATAACGCACGATACTGCTGAGGTCGTTCTGCCCGATCCAGAATAATGTGTACATTATTCGGCCTGATCCAGAATAATGTTATAGCACATGAACTTAATATGAATATAATCTTACCATTTTCTCAAAATAACTAGTCAATAACTCAAGGTGACAAGGCTTGGCCTAAGATATATATAATTTTTAAATTAAGTTCAATTATAATTTCAATTAATTAAGCCAGCAGAACAAGTTCAAGTAGTTCAGATATTTCATGATAAAATTCTAAGTCTACCCGGACATAAACATGCTTTAGCTACGTACGGACTCTCGTCACCTCGTGCGTAAGCAGAGACCACAACTAGTGCACATAACAATAATATCACCTATGGGGTAGTTTCCCCCTCACAAGGTTAGGCAAGAGACTTACCTCGCTCCGAAGTTCCACAACCATCCTCCTAACTAGGTTTAATCAATGATTCAACTAGCCTCTTTTGATTACTAAGAAGAATTAATGAACTCAACCAACAAGATAATGCAAAAATATCATAAGTTATGCCTCTCTCGATTACATGAACATGTAAACATAGATGAAATAATTAAATCACCCAAAATGATTCAATACATAAAAACTAGAGTTAATATCCACAAACAAATATCAATACACCAAATCCATCAATCCCTAAAGAGAACTACTCCATAGATATGGAGTAATTCATCAAAAATATAAAGAAAAATATAAAACGATCCAAACTCTTGTCTTGAGTGAGGATTGAATGATGAATTCCTTGTGCTTTTGCTTCTCCAACTCCTCCTTAGCCTCCTTAGGTATTCGATGTGTCAAAAGTCCAGAAAATACTGTTTCTCCATGTATTTATACCAAGTAGGGTCTGGCTCAAACGAAATCACCCTTTCCTAGCCGAAATAGGAAAACTGCAAACTTATTGCTTTTCATGCGTCGCACTGTGCGTAGCAGGGTGCGTAGTGTTAGTGCTTTTTCCTGACAGATCCCAAAAATCCAGTCTCTGAAAAGAGGTTCTCCTAAAGACCAATCCATTACGAATTCTTGCATATCTTCACCGAGTTTAAATTGGTTCATATTGTGAGGTTGAGACTTAAATCGAGAGAGGAGTTTCTATGAAATGTTTGAACTAATAATTGAGTGAATTCGAGAGACTCACTTGAACATTAGGAGTGAATTAACTGGAGTTAATCTCAAGCAATTATCTTGCATCTATCCAATCAACCCCTATTTTCTCCCATTAATATCTTCCTTGATTACTTTTGTTGCGATTGTCATAGTCAATTAGCTCTAGATTCTTAGTTAATTTTAGTTTTTAAGCACATAATTCTCAACTGTTGATCATCTTGGATAGCAATTTAACTAGAAGCTATGAAATACTATTTAAATCCAATACCTGTGGATACGATATTTTCTATACTATATTCGACTAGCGAGCCTAAGTTTTATACACCGATTTTGCTCTCGTCAAATTTTGGCGCCGTTGCCGGGGATTGACAATCAATAGTGTTTGAATTAGTTTGTAGTGCTAATTCAATAATTTTTTCTTTTTGTTTTATTTTATTTTTCCCTTTTTACGGTTGGTATTCTTTGAATGTGCGCAGGTTACAGATTAAATTGGTGCATGACTCGATCTTCTGGGAAAGAATTGCTACCATACGAGCCAGAAATAGAAAAACAACTACAACAGTTAAAGAAAGAAAGAAATCTCACCGAGACGTTAGAAAAGGTTGGGTAATCCTCAACAAAAGATATGACCTGAAATGATAAAGATAATGTGGACCTGGCTGCGACAGAGGTAGCCCAACAAAGAGAAAAGGTAGCACGAGATGCTGATGAAAGCAGGTTTTAGAGATGCACATCGTATTTATGAAGAAGGGAGGGGTCACAGACTTAATCAAAATCAACCCGTGGGTAAAGGACAGTTTAGAAACATAGCTACCTGTGGTGGGAGACCTCTTGGTGATTACTCTAGACCGGTATACAACCAAGGTTTGTCAAGCATTCGACCACCTCCAGTTGCAGCACACAATTTCAAATTGAAGAAAGGGTTGCTTCAAACTCTGCAAAACTGGTGTGTCTTCAAAGGAAAGATGAACGAAGATCCAAACAATCATCTAATGGACTTCTAGGAGATCATAAACACCTTTCAATATAATGGTGTTTCACAAGATGCAATTTATCTAAGGGCATTCCCCTTTATACTGAAAGATGATGTGAAACATTGGCTTTGGAGCTTGCCTCAAGGATCAATTCAAACATGGGAGGAGATGACCAGAAAATTTCTTGACAAATATTTCTCCTCAGCTAAAACGGGCAAGTTTAGAAGAGAGATCCATAACTTCTACCAGAAAGATAATGAAACAGTTTTTGAAGCTTGGGAGAGGTTGAAGGAGATAGTCACAAAGTGTTAACACAATGGTATTGAACTTTGGATGCAACTCCAGGATTTCTGGGATGGGTTGACACCGGCCTCACGTAGAACGTTGAGCAATGCAGCTGGAGGTCCGTTAATGAAGAAGACACCGGAGGAGATAGTCACTATTCTCGATGAATTATCTGAAGATGCAAATCAGTGGCCCTCTAAAAGTGCTGAAAGAAGACGGGCAAATGGTGTTCACTCGGTTGATGCTAACACATCTGTGCAGGTACAGCTTTATGCCATGGCGAAAGAGATAAGGAAGCTGACCTTAGCCTCAATACAGAGTGAGACTCATGCATAATGTGATATTTGTGGAAGAGGACACCCTACTCATGAGTGTTAAGCCTCAACTGAGGAAGTTAATGTTGTTGGAAATTATAACTTTAATGCAATGGGCCAGAGGCACCCCGATATTTCATGGAGTTCACCAGGAGGTACATCAAATGCATGGAAACAAAATAACGCCAGACCTTAGGGACAAGGGGCGCCTGTTTTCCAAAATCAGCAAAGGCAGCAATTTTAGCCTCAACAACCAATTCAGTTTGGGTTAGAAGATCTAATGAAGTCCTTCATTGTCAAGATAGATGAGAGATTAGATTCTCATGGTTCAGCTATCAAAGAACTTGGCACAGGGTGGCAAAATTTGGAGAAGCAAGTGAGAATAATTGTCACCATATTGTCTGAGAGGATCCCAGGTACTTTGCCAGCTGACACTGAAAGGAACCCCAAAGAAACTGTAAATATTGTAACTCTGAGAAGCGGGCAAGTGTTGGAAGAGCCCACTCCGGTCCAAAAAGAGAGTGTGACTGAAAAAGAAATTGGGGAGAAGCTAAAAAATAAAGTTGATAAAAAGAAGACAGGAAAGAAGGATGCTAGAGAGAAGGTGGAGAAGCCAAATCACAAGGAATTCATCATTCAATCCTCACTCAAGACAAGAGTTTGGATCATTTAATGCTTTTCTTTATATTTGTGATGAATTACTCCATATGTATGGAGTAGTTCTCTTTAGGGATTGATGGATTTGGTGTTTTGATGATTGTTTGTGGATATTAACTCTAGTTTTTATGTATTGAATTGTTTTGGGTGATTTAATTATTGCATCTATATTCACATGTTCATGTAATCGAGAGAGGCATAACTTGTGATGTTTTTGCATCATCTTGTTGGTTGAATTCATTGATTCTTCTTAGTAATCGAAAGAGGCTAGTTGAATTATTGTTTAGACCTAGTTAGGAGGATAATCGAAAGAGGTTCTCCTAAAGACCAGTCCACTACGAATTCGTGCATATCTTCACCGAGCATAAATTGGTTCATATTGTGAGGTTGAGACTTAATCAAGAGAGGAGTTTCTACTAAACTGTTGAACTAATAATTGAGTGAATTCGAGAGACTCACTTGAACATTAGAAGTGAATTAATGAGAGTTAAATCCCAGATAATTATCTCGTACCTATCCAATCAACCCTTATTTTCTCCTATTGATATCTTCTTTCCTTAATTTTTTTCAATTGTCATTAGTCAATTAGATCTAGAGTCTTAGTTAATTTTAGTTTTTAATCACATAATTCTCAACTGTTGTTCAACCCCATATGATTTTCTATTTCTAACTTGAACTTTCTGAACATCTCATACTCTTCACTCTTTTTCTTAAGAAAATATACCTATTGCATCCTTGAGAAATCATCAACGAGTAAAAGAAAATACCTGCTTCCATTAAGAGACTCTATGTGCATTGGTCCACATAAATCTGCGTGAACCAAAGCGAGAGCTCTTGTTGCTCTAAATTATTTTCCTTTCTCAAACTTCTCATGATGTTGCTTTCCAGCAATGCAGGCTTCACACAATCTGGTTCTTGGTGTGAGACTAGGCAATTGTTCAACAACTTTGATATCACTAATATGCTTCAACTCATCGTAGTTTAAATGAAAAAACCTCTTATGCCATAATGCTAATTTTTCTGCAGTAGAAATATAAAAACATGAACTTGAAGTCATAAAACTCACTAGAAATGTCTTGTTCGCCGTCATCGAGCAACTAAACATTCTGCTGCCAAATTTGTCAAAAGTTTGACAAACTCCTCCTTCAAAAAGTATGTTATAACCAGATTGCATAATTTTTCCCAAGCTTAGTAGATTTTGTCGTATCTTAGGTACATAGAGGACACCCGTAATTATTTTTATTCCTTCAAGAATCTCCACTTTGATACTGCTGATGCCAGTCACAGTGATTGTGTTGTTATCTCCCAGCGTAATTACCGTCTTCTTTCATTTATCTAGATCATAAAACAACTGCTTGTTTCCAGTCATGTGGTTGCTGCATCCACTGTCAAGATACCACACATATTGTGTTGCTTCTATAGTTCCCATTAAGCAAGAATAAAAGATATTTTCTTCTTTTATTTCACTTGTTTCTTCTTGGAAGTTTGCTTCATCTCCCTTCTCTCTGCAATGTTTCGCCAAATGTCCATACTTATGACATTTGTAACATTGGCGCTTTTCTTTGAACCAACAATCTTCTTCTGCATGATTCTTCTTTTTGTAGAATTTGCATTCAAGATACTCTACTTTCTGTTCACTTTGCTTCCGATAGAATTATCCACGTCCTCTTCCTCTAGCACGATCTCATCTTCCCCTTCCCTGATTGCTTGCAACACCTTTTTCTCGTCCATTAACATTCAACCTCATTTGAAGTACTTTCTCCACACTGCTTTGGCCTTCAGACCTTTTCAATCTATGCTCATGGGATAAAAGTGATCCCATTAAGTCATAAATTGAATAGTCACTTAGATCTTTTGACTATTCAATTGCAGTCACAACTGAGTCAAATTTTGCTGGTAGACCTCTTAAGATTATTTTGACAACTTGTTGCTCCTTCACTTCTTATCCATATGCCCTTAGTTGGTTCACAATGGTCTGGGCATGACTGGAAAAATCAACAACCTTCTATGTGTTCTTCATTGTGAGATTCTCAAAATCTCTTCTCAAGGCTTGAACTTTGACAGCAATGGCTTGGTTCGATCCTTGGAACTCCTTTTGCAACACATTCCATGCTTCCTTGGATGTCTCTGCACCCATGATTTGAGGGAACACGCTGTCATCTATGCCTTGTTGAATCATTAACAAAGCTTTTGCATCCTTTTTTATCTTCTCATTCAGCTCTATACGTTGAGCTGCAGTTAGTCTATCTGTCTCTTCGTAAGTGGTGTAACTATTTTTAACTACCTCCCACAAGTCGTAGGATCCAAGCATTGTCTTCATCTTGATAGACCAAAAAGGATAGTTGTCTCATTTAAGAACTGGAATGGTTGTTGGTAGGTCATCCATTTTGGAATTTCTCGAATTGAGATGAGGAAACAAATTGTGGTAGTCAACCTAGCTCTAATAACGCTGATAAAATTAAAACAGTAAAACTTGCAAAGTCTAAAACAAAGAACTTTTTGGAGTTTAAAAGTCTGCTTACAAATGATATTACTGATAGTTTAAATAGAATAAAGTTTCAATAACTTCTACCTAATATCTAGGAAGTGAATAAACGTGGCGATAATGGAAACACAAACAAACTAAGTGGATATCTACAACTAACTCCACTATCTTAAATAGAGATAACTACTTCCTAAATATAAGGCTACTTAGCTTCAGTTGCTTCCTCAATGCCACGTACTGGGATCACTTTAACACAGATTTTGAGTAGCTCTGATGTGACCTACCAATTTTCGACCTGTTTTCCTTTGAACTCTAGTGCTGCCACTTCAGGAAGATTGACGACGCGGGAACAACCCTCTGGTAGTCGCCGTTTCAAAGAGGGAATGGAGGTGTGATGACACGATAGGTCATTTTGAGTTCTATACCTTACTTTAATGTTATGAGACCCCAATTAGTTCCATTTAGTGATTCTTGATTTGTGTGCACAGTCCGTGTCTTTTTCGGAAAGTTTTATGAAAAATTAAAGAAAATATGAATTTTAGCTTTAAAAATAATTTGAGTTGACTACGGTCAATATTTTGTGTAAATAGACCCGGATCAGTATTTTGATGTTCCCGGCAGGTCCGTATCATGATTTTGCAATAGGGCGTATGCCCAAAATTGAATTCGAAAGTTCCTAACTTGATTTGACGTGAATTGTTGAAAACTAGTAATTTGAAGGCTTAAAGATTTTTTTGTCTGACCGTAGGTTGACTTTATTGCTACCAGATTCGGATATCGATTTTGGAACTTGGTATATGTTCATTTTACTATTTAAAACTTTTATGCAAAATTTGGTGCAAAATGGAGTTGATTTGATAGGATTCGGAGGCTCGATTATGAATTTGAAAGTTCTTGAACTTTTTTAAAACTTTCATTCATTTTGATATTCGATTCGTAGTTCTAGGTGTTTGTTTTAGTATTTAGATCAAGCGAACAAGTTCGTATGATATTATTACACTTGTGTGCATGTTTTAAACGTGTTTCAGATGAATTTGGTTGAAGTTTGAATAACTGGGGCACTTATGTTGCCAGTGTAGTCTGTAGATCTCGCATTTGTGAGGTATGGATCGCAAATGCGAGCCTCGCTTTTGCGATAAAGGCATTGCATTTGCGAGTAGGGCCCTGGACTGGGTGATCTTGCAATTGCGAGTAATAGGTTCGCATTTGCGAATAATTATACATCGTATTTGCTATCTCAGAGTCACACTTGCGACTCAGTGCTCTGAGGGGAAATCTTCGCATTTGTGAAGAATCTTTCCGCATTTACGAAGGTGGGTTGTTCGCATTTGCGAGCTAAATGTCGCATTTGCAACTTCTGGTGTTCTGAGGAAGGGTTCGCATTTGCGATGTTCGCAATTGCGACATCTGTAGTTAGTTAAAAGAGGGGGAAAATGGGACGTAGCTCATTTTACACCATTTCTCAACCCAAAATACTCTAGAGGCAATTTTCCAAGAGAATTTTCTTCCAAAATTTTAAGCAACTTTAATCCATTTCTTTTTAATTAACCATTACTTTTCATGTATTTTCAACATAAAATCTAGGATTTACATTGTAGAAATTAGAGATTTGGGTAGAAATTGAAAATTTTGTAAAATTGAGATTTAGACCTCAAATACAGGTCGGATTTCGAAACAAATCACATAACTGGGCTCGGGGGTGAATGGGTAATCGGATTTTGGTCTGAATAATCTCGAGTTTTGACTAAGCGGGCTTGGGGTTGACTTTTGTTAACGTTTTCAAACATAATCAAAATTGGACCTTTTTCATTGAAGAGTAGTTTCTAAAGCTTATTTTGAACCATTTGATCATTTATTTGCTAGATTTGGTTAGTTTGGAGGCTTGTTCAAAAGAAAAAGTCCTGGTTGGTTGATTTCTTTGATTGCGGAGCGAGGTAAGTATCGTGATTAACCTTGACTTCAGTGATTAGGACTTGTTGGTCTATTTTCTACGTATTTTATGTGTGTGGACAACGTATATGTGAGGTGACAAGTACTTATGCATTGTCATTAGGTTAAAGCATGCGGGTGAAACTTGTTTCGTTGTATTATAATGTTTCATTAATTATGTTATCCAAGCTTAAGAAATATTATTACTTCTTTAATTACTCATTTTGTATTTATTGCTTATTTTAAAGATGTTGAACATTTTGGAGGTTGAAGTTTGATATCATGACACTACCTTTGAAGTTAAATTATTTCCACGCGTTGTTTATTATTTCATTCATATTATTTTATGGTGAAAATGAGAGTAAACACACGAAGGGTGATGCCGTGCTATTTCTTTCATATTATAATTACATGGTGAGGACGAGAGTAATAGCACGAAAGGTGATGTCATGCCATTTCATTCATATTATTACATGGTGAGGATGAGAGTAAAAGCACGAAGGGTGATGCCGTGCCATTTTCATATCATTGATTTGATTGATTTCCGGTTTGGCGATTTACTTGATTATTTCATGTCTTCATACTTGTCGTATCTATTATGTCTTCCCCTATTGCATGTTCGACCCAAACTAGTCTTTATCATTTTACTGTCATTTTGTTGCTTTATATACACTTGCACAAGTTTATTTTACGTGGGTGTCTTATCATAGCCTCGCTACAATCTCGTTGAGGTTAGGCTCGACACTTACTGAGTATATTGGGTCGGTTGTACTCATACTACACTTCTGCACTTCTTGTGCAGATTTTGGTGCTGATCCTAATGGCGCTTAGTAGCTTTCTTTTCAGATCCAGTCGCAGTTGGAGACTTTAGGTATAGTTGCATGGCGTCCGCAGCCCTAAAGTCCCCTTCCCTTTTATCATTACTGTTTTATTGAGTTTAAAAATAGTTGTACTTTGTCCAGACCTTATTTGTATCACTCTACATACTCATGTATTCGTAACTCCAGGTTCTGGGATATGTTTAGATTTTGTTACTCGGTGTTATATCACTCTGATATAGTCTTTTATCATTATTATTGTTAATATTTTGTTTTTAACTGTCAAAATTGGAAAATTTTCTATTCCAAGTCGGCTTGCCTAGCAAGTGGATGTTAGGCGCCATTACGGTCTCGAGGTTAGGATTTTGAGTCGTGACAAGTTAGTATCAGAGCACTAGGTTGCTTAACTCTTTAATTCTTAGCCTATCCCTTATTGTAGTTCTTTGTTAATCTACTGGCAGGGATAATTCAGTACCTCTTAGACTATAGTGGCCACGGTGAGTAATGATAGAGTAAGGTCATGTCCTCGGGTGGCATAGTGGTGGGGGCAAAGGTAGTAAGGGTGTAAGGGAACCCCTAGGCTAAGAGTTGGGTTATGAAATGTAAGGACATTAATGGGAAAATCTATAGAGTTACCGAAGATTCTCTAAAAGAGGAAAGTTTACATAACTTGTGTCCAAAAGACTAGATGGGTGGGAAATAAGGCTCGGGATGCACATGGGTTTAAGTTGTGGTACTCAGGTGGCTGAAGGGGAAGAACGTGGTAGACATCTTAGTTGACAAGGACCTCATAGAGCTAGTGGTAAAGGTTAGGAGGATGAATGATAATCTGATGGATATTAAGATAGTCGTAGAAGAGTTTACTTTAAACATAATTAGTGCTTATACGCCTCATGTGGGTTTAGACGGGGAGGTTAAAAGGCGCTTCTGGGAGGATTTAGATGGGTTGGTGTGGGGAATTCCGCACACCGAGAAGCTTATTATAGGAGAAAAATTTAATGGCCATATTAAGATGTCCTTTGAGGGTTATGATAGTATACATGTCGGTTTTGATTTTGGAGATAAAAATAGAGGAAGTACTTCGCTGCTGGAGTGTGCTAAAGTTTTTGATTTGGTGATTGCTAACTCGCATTTTTTCAAGAAGGGAAGCACTTGGTCAACTTCTAGATTATGGTGGCCAAGATCCAAATTAATTATTTACTCATCATGAAGTGTGATAAAGATTTTTGCACGGATTTCAAAGTCATCCCGAGTGAGCATCTTACGACTTAATATAGGCTATTGGTTATGGACTTAGATATCAAGCGGACAAGGAGAAAGAGGGTTGTGTCTAAGATACCTAGGATAAGGTGGGGTGCCTTGGCTAAGGACAAAACTCAAGAGTTGGGGAGAAGTTGTTGGATATAGGGCCTAGAGGAGTAGTGGGGATTTGAGTTGTATATGGACTATGAAAGCGAACTGTATTAGAGAATCAATAAGAGAGGTGTTAAGGGTCTCGACGGATCTCTGTGGTTGCAACAAAGGGGACTGGTGGTGGAATCAAGAGGTTCAATGGAAAATAAAATCTAAGAAAATGGTGTATTTGAATCTAGTAGAAAGCATAGACGAGGTGGAGAAGAGGTAATAAGGAATGATATAACAAGTCTAAGAAGGAGGCGAAGTTAGCAATTACTACGGCTAGGATCTCTATGTTTGGACGTTTATATAAAGTTCTTGGGGGGAAAAGGCGGGGATAAGAAGCTGTACAGGCTGGCCAAGTTAAGAGAAAGGAATGTCTGTGATATGGATCAAGTGAAGTGTATAAAAGATGAGGAGGGTAGAGTTTTGTTGGATGAGGCAGAGATTAGGCGAAGATGACAGTCATACTTCCATAAACTCTTGAACGAAGAGGGGGATAAGAATATTGTGTTGGAAGATTTGGAGAACTCTATGAGGCATCTATACTTTGGGTACCATAGGCACATAAGAGTGGGGGAGGACGAAGGGGCTATGTGCAGGATGAGCAGGGGAAAAGCGACCGGGCCAGCCGAAATTCCTGTAGAATTATGAAAGAATGTTGGTAAGGCATGCTTGGAATGACTCTCTAGGTTGTTTACTGTTATTTTTAGGACGAAGAAGATGTCCGAAGAATGGAGGTCGAGTACGATGATTTTGTTGTACAAAAACACGGGTGATATCCAAATTTATAGTAACTATAGGGATATCAAGCTGCTAAGTCATAGGATGAAAGTTTGGGAGAGAATGATAAAAGAGAGGTGAGGAGTAGCATGTCTAATTTCCAGAACCAGTTCGCTTTTATACCAGATCAATCAACTACAAAGTCACTCATCTTGTGAGGATATTGGTGGACCAGTATAGGGCGATGAAGAAAGACTTTCATATGATGTTCATTTACCTAGAAAAATCATACGACAAAATCCCGAGAGAGGTTCTATGGAGATGTTTGGAGTCTACATACACATGTAGCATATATTAAGGTGATCAAGAACATATATGATGGATCAAAGGCACTAGTAAGGACAACGAGATGAGACTCAGAATACTTTTCGGTTGTGATAGGGTTACATTGGGGATCAACCCTTAGACTATTTTTATTTTTCTTGGCGATGGACGCATTGATGCGACTTATTTAAGGGGAGGTACCATAGTGTATGTTATTTTTGATGATGTAGTTATGATTGACAATATGCAACATGGTTTTAAAGAGAGGCTGGGAGTTTGGCGATAGAATCTTGAGTCTAAAGGTTTCAGGTTTAGCAGGACCAAAACAAAATACTTATAGTGCAAATTCATCAACATTACTTAGGAAACGGACATGGATGTGAGGCTTGATACACAAGTCATCCCTAATAGAGGGAGTTTCAAGTACCTTGGGTCTGTAATACAAAGTGTTGGAGAGATTTATAAAGATGACACATATTGTATCGGAGCAGGGTGGATAAAGTGGAGGCTCGCTTCCGGTGTCTTGTATGATAAAAATGTACCATTGCAACAAAAATGTAAGTTCTATAAAGTAGTAGTTAGATTGACTATGTTGTATGGGACAGAGTATTGGGCAGTCAAAAACTCTCATGTTTAGAAGATGAAAGTGGATAAAATAAGGATGTTGAGATGGATGTATGAGTATGCCCTAAGTAGAAATTGAAAAGTTTTCCTTGTAATTACATCATGTAATTACACCCAATTCTTTACCTCCCCTTGAGAATTGGAGAGTGTAATTACTCTCTCTCAATTACACCCAATTCCTTACCAACCAAGTAATTACTTGGTCAAACAAACATGTCAAAGTGTGTAATTATACCCAATTCCAATTCTCATTCCCATGTGGCTTTCCAAACATGCTCTTAGAGTTTATGTACCAAGACTCTATGTAGTGTAAGAGAAAATTCAAGCTAAAATTGGTTGGAATTTACTGAAAATGTTTCCCAAATATATCTACAGGTGAAATTTATGGAGTTCAATCTAACAATTGGTGCTATGCCTGATCTAGCTCATCTACTTAAGCTTGGACTCTCCCTTGGTCTATTGATAAGCATTTTGGGTACATATGTAATGTAGAGGACATATCGATTCTGTAGCCATGAATTTCTACTTGGGGCATGTGGTTAGGTGGAGGGGGAGATGGTGGTGCTAGAAGAAGATGCCTGGGGTGTTAAATCGTATTGGAGCAGTAAGGTGGCATACCACGTGGCGTCCACCTCAGTGATATGTCATGCCATATATTTGTGTTATGTTTTTTTATGCTGAAAAATATTTGTTATGCAGCATGACAAGGTAAACTTTTAGAGGAATTTAGACCTTATCAAACTATACTCAAAGGTTGAGGAATATTGTTCAGTTCAAAATTAATGGGAAGAAAATCCAAGAAAAATGATGGTGGAATCTCATGTCGACAAGCAGCTTGTGAGATTGAGTTTATGATCTTTTTAAGTTATTGTGTTCTAAATTAATAATTTATACATATTTAATAAAAAAAAATTAAGACAAAATATAATGACCCGACCGGTCGTTTTGAGCTCTAGCGTATCGTTCTGCAGTTTGAGGCTTTGAGTAGTTTCACTTCAGGTGTTATGACTTGTGCATGTGGTCGGAATCGAATTTCGGGAAGTTCGGAGTTGATTTGGAAAGAAAAATCTAAATTCAGAAGCTTTAAGTTGGAAAAATTGACTAAGGTTTGAATTTTTAATAAATGACCTCGAAATCAGGATTTGAAGGTTCCAATAAGTTTGTATGATGATTTCGAACTTGGGCATATGTCCGGATCGAGTGTTGGGTAGCCCGAGAATATTTCAGCGCATATTATGGAAGGTTGGCATTTTGAAGATTTAAGAATTTTTTAAGTTTGATTTGCAATGGAATTAGATGTTATCGGTGTCCGTTTGGGATTCCGAGCCTGGAAATAGTTCCGTATAGTGATCTTGGTCTTAGGAGCGTGTCCGGATGTTGATTTGGAAGTCCGTACGCCGTTTCGACGTCAATTGGTAAAAATTGGAAATTTAATAATTTTTGCAAAGTTTGACCGGGAGGGGACTTTTTGATATCGGGGTCGGATTTCGATTCCAGAAGTGGGCGTAGGTCCGTAATGTCAATTATGACTTCTGTGCAAAATTTGAGATCAATCGAACTTCATTTGATACGTTTCGGCATAAGATATAGAATGTAGAAATTTGAAAGTTTATAAGTTTGATTCGGGCCGTGATTCATGTTTTTGATGTTATTTGACGTGATTTGAAGGTTCGACTAAGTTTGTGTGATATTTTGGGACGTGTTGGTACATTTGGTTTAGGCCCCGAGTGGCTCGGGTGAGTTTCGGACGGGGTTCAGATCGATTGGAGCCTTGTTGAAGCTGTTGGAAATTCAATTGTTGGTGTAACCGCTTTTGCGGAAGATTCATTGCAGAAGCATCTTCCGCAGAAGCGGCCTCGCAAAAGAGAGGAAGGGGACCGCATAAGCGGCTAGAGGGGAGCTGGGTTGGAGGCGCAGGTGCGAGGTTTTGGCCGCACCTGCGAGACCGCAGAAGCGGATTTCTGATCGCAGGTACCACTTCGCAGAAGTGGAGCCTGGTCCGCATATCCAAAGGTAGGAGGCCTTAGGGGGGAAACCACAAAAGCGGAATTTGTGGCTGCACTTGCGGAACCGCAGAAGTGGCCAAGTGACCGCAAGTGCGATGATCGCTGGGCAGAAGGTTTTCTTAAGTACGGGATTTTGGCCCATTTTCTCTTAGTTTCACTTGGTTGGGGCGATATTTGGAGAGCTTCATGGAGGAATTTTTATCAAGTAACACGAGGTAAGTGATTCCCACCTATTACAAGTTAAATACATAGTTTGTATATGGTTTAGGCATGAAAATTAGTAATAATTAGGATTTTGAAGAAAAACCTAGAAATTGGTATATTTTGGATATGGGCCACGAAATTAGACATGGAATTCAGAATAAATGATATATTCGAGTTCATAGTGTTATGGGTAAAGTTCATCTTCGAAATTTTTTGAAATCCGAGCACGTGGGCCCGAGGGCGGATTTTATCGATTTTTCGAGCGGAGTTGGAAATTATTTAAATTGATTAATTATGGGTATTAGAACACATTTTGATTGATTTGCACATTGTATGCATAGTTTTGGATCAACAAATGTTGGTTTGAGGTGTTAGAGTAGCGTTGTAAAAAGGATATTTATTGTATTCCACATGGCGGCATTACAAGGAGATAAGGAAATTCTTTATTAAATAAAAATGTCAAATAATGAATACAATCAAATAATAAAGTTTTAAATTAAGATTTAACTATAACTTCTTAAGGAAGATGGCAGTTATTTCGTGGTGAAAAATCTTTTATCAGAAAAAAAAGCCAAATAATGGATACGAGAAAATAATGAAGCTTAAACGATAACTGTAATTAAAATTTTATCCAACATACAATTATGAAGAATAAAAAGCTAGACTAACATTTTATGTTGGAGTTTTTTGCTTCTTATATATTATATTCCATATGTTCGAGTTTATATGAGTTTTATCGGAGTACGAGGGTAAACTTGATTATTTTTTGTGTGAATTTGGACAAAGAATTTTTAAAATTTTAAAATAAAATTTACATATTTAGATACTACCATAAAAGTATTTAACATGATCAAAGAAAACTTTTTTTGACTCCCCAAATTATTAAAGATTTACACAAAATGGAACAGATGAAATAAATAATTTATATTTTTTAGAATTATAATAAATAAAAAGTTTCAATTGTTTCGGATTAGGTTGATGTTGTTAATTGAGTGAGAAAATTAAGTTAATTTTCTATCTTTCATTAATTAGTACGTTTTTCTATCATGCACGTTGGTGATTCTTCCTTCTTCGCGAACATTCGTTCTTTTTTCAATGTTTATGAAAATTTTATTATTCAATTTAGCTCAGTTTTCCTATTCAACTGTTTATATTTGTCCATTAGTGAAATATTTGATTAAATCTAAAAAGATTAATTTTCTACTTTGCACCTCAATAAGTTAGAAGTGTGAATGTTAAATAAAAATGTAAATGAATTTTGTTAAAAATATTATGGCATCTTATTAAGTTTTAACTTTATACAACCAATTTTATTGAGCCATCCACATGCAGTAAGCAACCATTGTTGAAGTGATCATCATTGAGTTTTTCCTTATGTAAATATATAAAGAAAATTAGAAAGAAAGGTCCAAGTTTATCCTTATATATCATACCATGATTAAATTAAGTAATCAAATTACAATACAAACCGGTCACAACACATGGTATGAATACTCCATTTAAACATTTTTTATCAACTTAATTTTTTTTACTCTTCTATGGAATTGTTTGTACTTTTACAAACACAAAAGAGTTGATTAATACAAATTTCTTCGAGGGCCATCTTTCTCTTATTTTTAATTATTTTTTTAGAAATGAAGAAAGAACCGAATCAAGATTGGTCTACACTACTAGAAAACTGCCAAAAACCGTCCAAGAAAATCGATTGAAATTGGTCAAAAACATAGGAAAACCGACCGATTTTAATTCGTCGAAAAATAGTAGTCACTAACATGTGGCGACCGAAGACGACCGCAATTTCCGACCAAAGTCGGTCGGTTAATTCAACCAAAGTTTGACCACTTTATCTGACAATTTTTGTTGGAAAAATAAATATACCGACCGAAATCGGCCGTTTATATGTAAATTATTTTTTAAAATACTGATCGAAGTCGGTAGGAATCATTAAAAAAAAAAAATTTTAAAAAGTTTATTTCCGACCGACTTCGGTCGGTAATTTCATATTTTTGCAGATTGTACGTTGAAATTACCGACCGAAGTCGGTCGGTGGGATAAAAATATGAGCATTCCGACCAAAATCGGTCGATTTTCTAGGTAAATATCTGGTAGAATATGGCTGCTTTTAAGCTACACCACCTGCCAATTACAACCAATAACTATCCTATAATGGCAATATTACATTGTTGCCATTCACCCATAATTAACCACCAACCACCACAATTAACCAACAACAACAATAATTAACCAACGTCTACCACAACAACAATGCTAATAATAACCACAACAACAACGCCAACACCAACCACAACAACAACAATACAAATGTTTCAATAACAAAATAATATCAACAATACAATCATTTGATAACAATAACAAAACAATGCTTGTAATAGGAAACTAAGAGAAAAGAATTAGCAACGAGACACAATAGGTAATAACGTCATGGAGTAAGCTGAATACAGTTTAAGTCCGGTGAAACCAAGTAAAGAAAATAAGTAACAACTCGATAAGAGCAACCTCTTCCACACAAGATTTGTTCTAGGATTTTCCTGAGGTACTTCACCTCATAGTCACATTTCACGGGTCCCATTTCATGGACCCTAATCTCTTGGCATCTTGTTCCCACATTACAATTTGCAACAACATAGATGACTCACGTGCCAAGGGAGTGGCAATATCTCATATCCGCATGGACAACTCACGTGCCAATAATAACAATGACTCCTGAGTGCATGAACAACTCTCGTGCCAATAAAATAACTCCCACACCGAAGGCAAGTAAACAAGGGTACATATAAATGGTCAATATCATCAGAATTCATCTTCTTAAACCGATATGGGTGATTAATTATATGTATGCTTGTGTAAGTGTTCTATCACAACTCAAGTCAACAAGTACAAGTAGAGGCAATGAATGGAACACAGGAAACAAATACCATGAAACGTACAATGTGTAACTCGCACAAGGTAGGCACACCACTCCACAAATATCGTCAATAACAATGCCCCCAGGCCATCACAAATCATTCCCCGTCATAGCCCACCTCGTCTCGCCACGTGCATAATAATGAAGTAAATGCCCGCCTTGTCTCGCCGCACACGCATAATAATATTCCCACCTTGTCTCGCCACATGCATAAAATCACATATATAGTCCACCTTGTCACGCCACATGTAAAAATATCAATAATAACAATAGCACAGATAACTCACGTGCGAATACCCCGACAATCCTCTGAACAATACTATGTGTGCCAAAAATATAACAATACAATATAAGGTCTTTCACCACATGTGCCCATATGCCACAATTTTTTCTCAAAACAATTTTAATTCCACAATCACGCATAGCCCTCGAATCAACAACACTGAGTACAACAATAATCAACAACAATAACACGAGAGTACGACAAGTAAATCAACACAAGAACTGCAGAACACAAATAAATGGAAGAACGAGCTCACAATGAAAGACACAACATGTAATAATAGTTTCAACAAGAATAGCTCAACAAGGGGAGGGATAATGTGTAACAATTATTCCACATAAGTACAACTCGACGGTAGGAGATATATAATGAATCAATGATTCCAAATAAGGATAAGTCAACAATGAAAAGGATAACAAAACTTACATCAAGGTTATGCAATTACAGAAGAGATAATAATAACTTCAATTAAGGTTTAGCAAATACATAAAAGACATCGATAACTTCAATTAAAGTTAAGAAATTACGAAAAAGATAACAATAACTTCAATTAACGTTAAGCAATTACGAAAAAGACAACATGTCAATAAAAGAGGCGACAATTTCAATTAAGGCACATAAGAGTTTATTGGAAACAAGGGTAGAACATGAATCGATCAACTCCAAATAAGACACGTAAGGGTGAATTTAATAAATGGGGGATTTAACATGACAAGACAAGTTCATTTTTAATGGACATAAGAACCTTAGAGCCTAAAACGGTCAAATTCCCACAAAAACGACCAAGTATGTACTCGTCACCTCGCGTACACGCCCTTCACATGACACAATTAGCACAAATGACTCAAATCCTAAGGGGTAGTTCCCCCACACAAAGTTAGGCAAGATACTTACCTCAAAAAAGCTAGATTTATACTCTAAAATGACCTTCTTGTGTGAAGCAACTTCCGGACGGCTCAAATCTAGCCAAAATAACTTAATATCATAATTAAAAATCATAGGAAATAATTACAGATAATAAAGCTTCGATCTTTAATTAATACTCAAAAGTCAACCCAAAAAAGTCAACTCTGGGCCCGGACCTCGGAACCCGACAAAATTTAAAAAATCTGAACACCCACTCCGATACGATTACAATCATACCAAAAGTATCAAATTCCGACATCAAATTTTCCTTCAAATCATCATTTTACATTTTTTAAGGTTTTCACAATAATTGTCATTTTCTCCCATTCAAATGACTAATTTAATGATAAAAATAATTATGGAATCATTAAATATAATCAATTATGGGTGAATAACACTTACCCCAATCCAACACGTAAAGAACCCCTAAAACATCGCTCAAATCCTGTAACGACCCGGACAGTCGTTTTGAGTGTATTAGCCCCAACCCCCTAATTATTGCCTTCTATGTGTTATACTATGGTTACGTGACTTGCCAAGAGGTTTGGTTTTTAGTTTCGGAGTGAGATGGGACACATAGTCTCTAAAACTGGAAGTTTAAGTTGTAGGAATTGACCGTAGTTTTATTTGTGTGAATACAACTCCGAAATAGAGTTTTGATGATTCAAATAGCTCCGTAGGATGATTTTGGTCTTAGGAGCATTTTCGGATGTTGATTTGGAGGTCCGTAGGTCATTTCAGCATTAATTGGCGAAAGTTGGATGATTTTTGGAAGGTTTAACCGGGAGTGTACTTTTTGATATCGGGGTCAGATTCTGATTCCAGAAGTTGGAGTATGTCCGTAATGTCAATTATGACCTGTGTGCAAAATTTGAGGTCAATTAGACTTGATTTGATAGGTTTTGGCATCGGATGAAGAAGTTAGAAGTTCTAAGGTTCTTTAGGCTTGAATCGAGGCTCTATTCGTGTTTTTAGCATTGTTTAATGTGATTTGAAGGCTCGACTAAGTTTGTATGATATTTTAGGACTTTTTGGTATATTGGACGGGGTCCCGGGCCCCCCAGGTGTGATTCAGATTGAATCCGAAACAAATTTTAGATTTGTGCAAGTGCTGAAGCTCCCAGCTTCTGGTGTCGTCGCACCTGCGGAGAGGTTGGCCGCAAATACGGGCTCGCAAAAGTGAGCATTTGGACACAGGAGAAAAGCTGGCTTGGTCAGACTGGGATCGCATGTACGAGGTGAGAGCTGCATTTGTGCGCCGCAGATGCGGAGGTGCGATCGCAGAAGCGGAAGGTTGGCCTGGTCTATGGTTGCAGAAGCGGAAGGTTCTCTGCAGAAGCAGGCTCGTAGGTGCGAGCCCTGGTCCGCAGAAGCGGAAATCCTGGCCATAAATGGAATCCGCACCTGCGATGGTTTTTCCGCAGGTGCAGCGTCGTAGGTGCGCTTGAGAGCCCGCAGATGCAAAATCACTGGGCAGAAAAGGGCTAAGTTCGATGGTTTGATTTCATTATCCATTTTTGGACCAAGAGAGCTCGGTTTGTGGTGATATTTCAAGGGTTTTGCAAGGAAATCATTTGGGTAAGGATTCTTAACTCATTTTTGATTAATTCCCACAAATCTATTGTTGTTTTCTCTATTTAATTAGTGTTTCTAGTTGGAAATTTGGAGAAAAAATGGGAAAACTTCTTAGGCTAAAATTTAGGGATTTGAAAGGCGATTTGAGGTCGGATTTGAGTAATTCTTATATGGTTGGACTCGATATCGAATGGGTGTTTGGATTTTATAATTTTGGTCGGGTTCCGAGACGTGGGTCCGGGTCGACCTTTTGGAGTGATTTTTCAATTCTTTACTAAAGCCGTAGTTGCATTATTTAAATTAGTTTCTTACATTTATATTTATAGTATGTAATTGTTTTGGCTAGATTCGAGCCGATCAAAGTTGGAAAATTGAGGGAAAGGCCTTCTTATTGATTGATTGAGCAAGATGTGAGGTAAGTGACTTGTCTAAACATGTGTGGGGGAAATTCCCCTTAGGATTTGGTACTATTATGGTATTTGCAATACGTGAAGGCCGTGTACGTGAGGTGACGACTGCGTACTCGGGCTAAATGTTAAATATCTGGTTTTGCTAAGTATTTCCCTTTTATTTTCTTAATTTAGTTACTCTAGCATTTGTAGTCATCATGTTTAGCCTAATTTCACATGTCTACGTGTCTTATCTCTTATTTGCAATTTGTACAACATGCGTAGTTAATTTACCTGTTTCCTTGATTCCGTATTCATTTTTTAATTGTAGGACTCCTTGCCTGTATCATCATTGTTTCAATTGTTTTGTGTTTGTTTTCGTAATTATTGGTGAGATGACTGTTGGTTGTGGCACGAGGTTTCTGCCGTGCGGATTGTTATTGTTGGCACGAGATTTCTGCCGTGTGGATTGTTATTGTGGAATGAGGTGTCTGTCATGCCGTTGTGAGTTATTTACTTTTGGGACTACGAGACGGTACCTCGAGAGTGCCTTTTGTTGTTTTTCCTCCGTTTGCTGCATTGTTGTTGTCGTTGTTGTTGTTGTTCCTTAACTTGTAAAATTCGTGTGTCCTTATGTGTTGTAATTGTCTTCTTTGATTCCGTGTTGTTATCCTCGGTGAAATTCTGTTGTTACACTCCTTTGCCATTTCATTACATCATTATATCTTCTGCCTTGGTTTTCCTATTATTCCCAGTAGGGCCCTGACCTGACCTCGTCACTACTCTACTGAGGTTAGGCTTGGCACTTACTAGGTACCATTGTGGTGTACTCATACTACGCTTCTTCATATGTTTTTGTGTAGATCCAGGTGTATCCTATCAGCCTCCATATTAGTGTGATGTGTGGCTGCTTTAGAGACTTCAAGGTACACATGCCTGCATCCGCAAGCCTCGGAGTCCCCTTGTATCCCGTTTATTTCTTATATCTTTACATTTTGATAGACAGTGATGTGTTCGTTACTGTATTTAGAGCTTGTGACTTATATTTCACCAGGTTTTGGGATTTTACGTATTGAGTTTTGGTAAATTCTTTTCATACGATTGTTGGGATGTTCAAGTTCTAAATCTCTTATTTAATGTTTTTCGTATATTGATTAGGCTTACCTAGTCTTAGAGACTAGGTGCCGTCACGATATCCTACGGAGGGAATTTGGGGTCGTGACATGTTGGTATCAGAGCTCTATATTCATAGGTGTTATGAGTTACAAGCAGGTTTAGTAGAGTCTCGCGGATCGGTACGGAGAAGTCTGTACTTATCTTCGGGAGGCTATGGAACTGTTAGGAAAAGCTTTACTTCTTTGATTTCTTATCCTGCGAAATTTTGACTTCAGATTCTAAATTTCTGTCTTTCTATTCTCTCACAGATGGTGAGGACACGTACAACTGGATCAGATGACCAAACACCTGTGCCTCCTACTAGAGCCGCGAGAGGCCAGGGCCGGGGCTGGGGTAAAGGCCGAGGACTTCCACATGGTGCAGCCAGAGCACCCGCACGAGCTGCTATAGAGGAGCCACCGGTAGCTCTAGTTGAAGGGCAGGCACGTGAGATGCATGTTACTGCACCAGCCCTCCAGGAGACTCTCGCCCAGTTTTTGAGCATGTTCAGCACTTTGGCTCAGGCAGGGTTGATACTACTTGCTCCTGCCACATCTCAGGCCGCGGGAGGAACACAGACTCCCATCGCCCGTACCCCAGAGCAGCGGGTCCAAGTTGACTAGGTTCCTGAGGTCATACCAATGTAGTCGGCAGCTCCAGTTCAGCCCGAGGCTAGGGCAGCTGTTTCGGAGGGGGAGCAACTCAGTATCAAGAGGTACAAGAAGTACCACCCTCGTACTTTCAGTGGCTATGGGTGTTGAGAAGTCTAATGGGGTTTCTTTCACTACGTTCCATATTAGAGGAGCGACCTATTAGTGGTGGAGAGCATATGAGTTGGGTAGTCCGGTCGAGGAAGCTTCACCCACTTGGACTCAGTTCTCAGATATGTTCTTGAGGGAGTATGTTTCCCAAAGTCTCAGAGATGCATGGCGTGCAGAGTTTGAGTAGTTGCCCCAAGGTTTTATGACCATGTGAGAGTATGTAGTCTGGTTCAGTGATTTGGCTAGACATGTACCAGCCTTGGTTGCTACTTTTCGAGAGAGGGTTCGTTGGTTTATCGAGGGGCTCAACCCCAGTATCAAATTTAGCATGGCTCGAGAGCTGGAGATGGACATTGCATACCAGCAGGTAGTGGGGATTGTTAGGGGGTTAGAGGGTATGTTGACTCCGAAGAGGGAGGAGAGAGAGGCCAAGAGGTCTTGAGAGTCTGGCACATATAGCGGTACTCGTGCCCCAGCTGTAGCTCGTCAGGGTAGGGGCTATGGGAGTCGCCCTGTTCATTCAGCACTTCTAGCCGCCGGCGGTACTCCGGCCACTCCTAGGCCCCAGGATCCCTATTATGCACCGCCATTGTCTAGTGTACCTCCTGCACGGGGTTCTTTCAGTGGTCAATCGAGCCGATCAGGTCTGAGCCAGTCACAACAGCCACATCCTTCGAGAGCTTGTTTTGAGTGTGATGATAGTCGTCATATGGTGAGGGATTACCCCAGACTTAGGAGGGGTGCACCTCCACAGACCACTCAGGCATCACATGCTCTACCGGGTCCTCAGGCTATGGTTTTAGCACCAGCTACCACTTTACCTGCACATCCAGCTCGAGGTTGAGGTCGGACAGGTAGAGGTCGCCCTAAAGGGGGAGGCCAGGCCAGATATTATGCCCTTCCTTCTAGGACGGAGGTAGTTGCATTCGACTCTGTCATCACATGTATTGTTCCGGTCTGTCATAGAGATGCATCAGTCTTATTTGACCTAGGCTCCACTTATTCTTATGTGTCATCTTATTTTGCTCTATATTTGGGTATATCCCGTGATTCTTTGAGTTCTCTTGTCTATGTCTCTACACCCATGGGTGATTCTATTATTGTTAACCATGTGTATCAGTCGTGTTTGGTTTTTCTTAGTAGTTTTGAGACCAAAGCTGATTTATTGTTGCTCAGTATAGTGGATTTCGATGTTATTTTGGGCATGGATTGGTTGTCGCTCTATCACAATATCCTTGATTGTCACACCAAGATGGTGACGTTAGCTATGCCAGGTCTATTGAGGCTAGAGTGGAGAGGTACTTTAGATTATGTTCCTAGCAGGGTTGTCTCATTTCTAAAGGCTCAACGAATGGCTGAGAAAGGGTGTGATACATATATGGCATATGTGAGGGATTATCCAGACGTATTTTTGGCGGATCTTCCGGGCATGCCGCCCGGTGGGGATATGGACTTTGGTATTAATTTTTTACCGGGCACTCAGCCCATTTCTATTCCACCCGATCATATAGCCCCAACAGAGTTGAAAGAGTTAAAGGAAAAGTTGCAAGAGTTTCTTGATAAGGGATTCATTCGACCCAGTGTGTCGCCTTGGGGTGTTCCAGTCTTATTTGTAAAGAAGAAGGATGGTTATATGAGGGTGTGTATTGATTATTGCCTGTTGAACAAGGTTATAGCGAAGAACATGTATCCATTGCCACATATTGATGACCTATTTGATCAGCTTCAGGGTGCCAGAGTGTTTTCTAAGATTGACTTGCGTTCAGGCTATCATCAATTGAAGATTCGGGAGCCAGATATCCCGAAGACTGCTTTCAGGACTCGGTATGGTCATTACAAGTCCCTTGTGATGTCTTTTGGATTGACCAATACCCCAGAAACATTCATGCACTTGATGAACAATGTATTTCAGCCCTATCTTGACTTGTTCGTCATTGTGTTTATTGACGACATTCTGGTGTACTCCCAGAGCCGGGAGGATCATGAGCAGCACCTGAGGACTGTGCTTCAGACCTTGAGAGAAAAGAAGTTATATGCAAATTTTTTGAAGTGTGAATTATGGCTAGATTCAGTGGAATATTTGGATCGTGTAGTATCGAGTGAGGGGATCAAGGTAGATCCAAATAAGATTGAAGCAGTGCAGAGTTGGCCTAGACCGTCCTCAGCTACAGAGATCCAAAGTTTTCTTGGCATTGCGGGGCATTACCGTCGATTTGTAGGGGGTTTCTCTTCTATTGTTTCACCTATGACCAGATTGACCCAGAAGGGTGCTCCGTTCAGGTGGACCGAGGAGTGTAAGGAGAGCTTTCAAAAGCTCAAAACTGCTTTGACGACAACCCAGTATTGGTTCTGCCTACTGGTTCGGGGTCCTATGAGGTGTATTGTGATGCGTCACGCATCGATCTCGGTGTGGTGTTGATGTAGGACGGTAGGGTGATTGCCTACATGTCTAGACAACTGAAGGTGCATGAGAAGAACTATCATGTCCACGACCTCGAGTTAGCATCCATTGTTCATGCCTTGAAGATCTGGCGGAACTACTTGTATGGTGTCCCTTGTGAGGTCTACACCGATCACCGAAGTTTATAACATCTGTTTAAACAGAAGGATCTTAACTTGCGGTAGCGGAGATGGTTGGAGCTGCTTAAGGATTATGATATCACCATTCTATATCATCTTAGGAAGGCAAATGTGGTGGTCGGTGCCTTGAGTTGCAAGGCAGAGAGTTTGGGCAGCTTGGCATATCTACCGGTAGTAGAGAGGCCTTTAGCCTTCGGTGTTCAGGCCTTGGCAAACCAGTTTGTTAGATTGGATATTTCTGAGCTGAGTCGAGTTTTGGCTTGCGTGGTTTCTCAGTCTTCTCTTTATGATCGTATCAGAGAGTGCCAGTATGATAACCCCCATCTTCTTGTACTGAAGGACAAGGTTCAGCACGGCGATGCCAAGGAGGTCAATATTGGAGAGTATAGTGTATTACGAATGCAGGGTAGGTTATGTGTGCCTAATGTAGATGGTTTGCATGAGTTTATTCTCCAGGAGGCTCACAGTTCACGCTACTCCATTCACCCAGGTACCGCGAAGATGTATCAGGACTTGAGGCAGCATTTTTGGTGGAGGAGAATGAAGATGGACATAGTGGAGTATGTAGCTCGGTGCCTAATTTGTCAACATGTGAAGTATGAGCATCAACGACCACGTGGATTGCTTCAGAAGCTAGAGATTCTGGAGTGAAAATGGGAGAGGATCATTATGAATTTCGTTGTTGGGCTCCCATGGGCTCAGAGGAAGTTCGATGCAGTTTGGGTGATTGTGGATAGATTGACCAAGTCAGCTCATTTCATTCTTGTGGTTACTACTTACTTTTCGAAGCAACTGCACCAGGTTTACATTCGCGAGATTGTTAGGCTTCATGGCGTTATCTCTGACCGGGATACGCAGTTTACATTGCGGTTCTGGAGAGCCATACAACATGAGTTGGGTATGCGGGTGGAGTTGAGTATAGCATTTCACCCTCAGATGGATTGACAGTCCGGGGGCACTATTACAATATTGGAGGATATGCTCCGTGCATGTGTGATGGATTTTGGGGGTTCATGTGATCAGTTCTTGCCACTTACGGAGTTTGCCTACAACAACAACTATCAGTCGAGCATTCAGATGGCCCCGTATGAGGCTTTGTATGGTAGACGATGTTGGTCTCCAGTGAGTTGGTTCGAGCCGGGCGAGGCTAGGCTATTGGGTACAGACTTGGTTCAGGATGGTTTGAAAAAGGTTAAATTGATTCCAGATCGACTTCGTACAGCCCAATCCAGACATAAGAGTTATGCAGATCAGAAGGTTCGCGACGTTGCATTCATGGTTGGGGAGCGGGTCTTGCTCCGAGTTTTGCCCATGAATGGTGTTATGAGGTTCGGGAGGAAGGGCAAGTTGATCCCTAGGTATATCGGGCTTTTTGAGATCCTTGAGAGGGTTGGAGATGTGGCCTACAGACTTGCACTACCACCTAGTCTCTCTTCAGTGCATCCACTGTTCCATGTTTCCATGCTCCGGAAGTATCACGACAATCCGTCTCATGTGTTAGACTTCAGCTCAGTCCAGTTGGACATGGATCTATCTTATGTCGAGGAGCCGGTGGCCATTTTAGACAGGCAAGTTTGAAAGTTGAGGTCGAAGAACATCGCTTCAGTGAAGGTTCAGTGGATGGGTCATCCGGTCGAGAAGGCGACTTGGGAGACCGAGCATGATATGCACAGCCGTTATCCTCATCTTTTCACCACTTCAGGTATGTCTCTATACTTGTTCGAGGACGAATTATTTTAAGAAGGGGAGGATGTAATGACTGGCCAGTAGTTTTGAGTGTATTAGCCCCGTACCTCCTAATTATTGACTTCTCTGTGTTATACTGTGGTTACGTGACTTGCCGGGAGGTTTGGTTTTTGGTTTCAGAGTGAGATGGAACACATAGTCCCTAAAAATGGAAGTTTAAGTCGTAGGAATTGATCGTAGTTTGATTTGTATGAAGACGACTCTGGAATGGAGTTTATATGGTTACAATATCTTTGTAGGGTGATTTTAGTCTTAGGAGCATGTCTGGATGTTGATTTGGAGGTCCGTAGGTCATTTCAGCGTTAATTGGCGAAAGTTGGATGATTTTGGAAGGTTTGATCAGGAGTGGACATTTTGATATCAGAGCCGGATTCCGATTCCGAAAGTTGGAGTAGTTCCGTAATGTTAATTATGACTTGTGTGCAAAATTTGAGGTCAATGGAACTTGATTTGATAGGTTTCGGCATCGGATGTAGAAGTTAGAAGTTTTAAAGAGGTGAGGGGCGGAAGCTTAGAAATAACCTCAATCTTCTCCTTGTCAACTTCAATACCATTCTTTGAGATCTTATGACCAAGGACAATGACTTCCTCTACCATGAAATGACATTTCTCCCAATTGAGCACCAAATTAGTTTCCTCACATCCAGTTGGGATCGTCGGTGCGAGGTAAGAGCCATATTTGCGTGTTCGCAGATGCGGAGGTGCGATCGAAGAAGCGGATGAGGCTGGCCTGGGCTATGGTCGCAAAAGCGAAAGGTTCTCCGCATAAGCGGGCTCGCAGGTGTGAACCCTGGTCCGCAGAAGCGGAAATCCTGGCCATAAGTGGAATCCACAACTGCGATAGTTTTTCCGCAGGTGCGGCATCGCAGGTGCGACTGAGAGCCCGCAGATACCAAATCGCTAGGCAGAAAAGGGCTAAGTTCAAGAGTTTGATTTAATTATCCATTTTTGGACCTAGAGAGTTCGGTTTGTGGCGATATTTCTAGGGTTTTTCAAGGAAATCATTTGGGTAAGGATTATTAACTCCTTTTTGATTAATTCCCACAAATCTATTGTTGTTTTCTTCATTTAATTAGTGTTTCTAGTTGGAAATTTAGAGAAAAAATGGGAAAACTACATAGGTTAAAATTTGGGGATTTGAATGGTGATTTGAGGTCGGATTTGAGTAATTCTTGTATAGTTGGACTCGATATCAAATGGGTCTTCGAATTTTATAATTTTGGCCAGGTTTGAGACGTGCGCCCGAGTCGAATTTTTTGAGCTATTTTTCAATTCTTTGCTAAAGTCGTAGTTTCATTATTTAAATTAGTTTCTTATAATTATATTTATGGTATGTAATTGTTTTGGCTAGATTCGAGCCGATCGGAGTTGGAAAATCGAGGGAAAGACCTTCTTATTGATTGATTGAGTGAGCTTTGAGGTAAGTGACTTGTCTAACCTTGTGTGGGGGAAATTCCCCTTAGGATTTGGTACTATTATGGTATTTGCAATACGTGAAGTCCATGTACGCAAGGTGACGAGTGCGTATTCGGGCTAAATGTTATAAATTCGGTTTTTTCTAAGTAGTTTTCTTTTATTTCCTTAATTGAGTTACTCTAGCATGTGTAGTCATCATGTTTAGCCTAATTTTCACTTGTCTACGTGTCTTATCTCTTATTTGCAATTTGTACAACATGCGTAGTTGAATTACATGTTTCCTTGATTCCGTATTCATTCTTTAATTGTAGGACTTCTTGCTTGTATCATCACTGTTTCAATTGTTATATGTTTGTTTTCGTGATTATTGGTGAGATGACTGTTGGTTGTGGCATGAGGTTTCTGTTGTACAGATTATTATTGTGGAACGAGGTTTCTGTCGTGCGGATTGTTATTGTGGCACGAGGTTTCTGCCGTGCGGATTGTTATTGTGGCACAAGGTTTATGCCGTGCGATTGTTGTTGTTGCAACCGTTGTGAGTTATTTACTTTTGGGACTACGAGACGGTACCTAAAAAGTACCCTTATTGCTTTTCCTCTGTTTACAGCATTATTGTTGTTGTTGTTATTGTTGTTCCTTAACTTGTAAGATTCGTGTGCCCTTATGTGTTGTAATTGTCTTCTTTGATTCCGTGTTGTTATCCTCGGTGAAATTCTATTGTTACACTCCTCTGCCATTTCATAACATCATTATATCTTCTGCCTTGTTTTTTCCTATTATTCCCAGTAGGGCCCTGACCTGACCTTGTCACTACTCTATCGGGTTATGTTTGGCACTTAATGGGTACCGTTGTGGTGCTCATACTACGCTTCTACACATATTGTTTTGTAGATCCAGGTGCATCCTATCAGCCTCGATATTAGTGCGTTATGTTTCTGCTTTGGAGACTTCAAGTTACACCTGCCCGCATCTGCAGGCTTCAGATTCCCCTTTTATCTTGTTCTTTTCTTATTTCTTTACATTTTGATAGACAATGATGTATTCGGTACAGTATTTAGAGCTTGCGACTTATATCTCACCAGGTTTAGGTATTTTACTTATTGAGTTTTTGTAGATTCTTTTCATAAAATTGTTGGGATGTTCAAGTTCTAAATCTCTTATTTAATGTTTTCTGCATATTGATTGGGCTTACCTAGTCTTAGAGACTAGGTGCCGTCACGATATCCTACAGAGGGAATTTGGGGTCGTGAAAAATCCGAGGTCTCTAGCTCAAAAGATGATAAATGGAATAAAACCCTAAATTTGGGAATTAGTATTCTGCTGCCTAGGCATTACACATCGCGATCACGTAAAATCAAATGCGATCTCGAAGAAGACACAATTACAGCCCCAAAATACACTACACGATCGCGAAAGCAGGCATGTGATCGCAAAGCAGTACTAACACCGCCCTCATAAAAAGCACTACGCGAACACAGAACAAGGGACGTGAATGCGTAGAACAAAGCCTTTGCCTCCCTAGCATGATCGACTCTACGCGAATGCGTAAGACCAAGTGTGAACACGAAGAAGCAACACTCACACGCATGCGATTGCGGACAAAAACATGTGAACGCGAAGAAGGAAAAGGACTAATCACCTAACAACCTACGCAATCACGGCTGAACCTTCGACATCACAGAGAAGAACATTAGACACCAGCAATCACCATTCTAAAATAGGAGGAAATGGCACGTAGCCCATCCGGAACACACCCGAGGCCCTCCGGGACCCCGTCGAAACATACCAACAAGTTTCATAACATAACGCGGACTTTCTCGAGGTCTCAAATCACATCATACAACATCAAAACTATGAATCACACCTCGAATCGAACTTAATGAACTTATGAACTCTCAACTTCTACAACTCGTGTCGAACCATATCAAATCAACCCAGAATAACATCAAATTTTGCATGTAAGTCCCAAATGATACAATGGAGCTATACCAACTCCCGAAATCTAAATCTGAACCCGATATCAACAAAGTCAACTCCCGATCAAACCTCTCAACCTTCCAAATCTCCAACTTTCCATTTTTTCCCAAAATGCATTAAGTTAACCTACAGACCTCCAAATCCGAATCTGGACATACGCCTAAGTCCAAAATCACCATACAGAGCTATTGGAATCATCAAACCACCATTCTAGAGTTGTCTGCACAAAAGTCAAACTCCGATAAACTCTTACTGCTTAAGCTTCTAAAATAAGAATCGTCATTCTAAACCAATCCCGAAACATTCTAAAAATGGAAAGAGTTTATCAACATTCTAAACATTTTGCATGTAAGTCCCAAATGATACAATGGAGCTATACCAACTCCCGAAATCTAAATTTGAACCCGATATCAACAAAGTCAACTCCCGGTCAAACCTCTCAACCTTCCAAATCTCCATCTTTCCATTTTTTACCAAAATGCATTAAGTTAACCTACAGACCTCCAAATACGAATCCGGACATACGCCTAAGTCCAAAATCACCATACAGAGCTATTGGAATCATCAAACCACCATTCTAGAGTTGTCTGCACAAAAGTCAAACTCCGATAAACTCTTACTGCTTAAGCTTCTAAAATAAGAATCGTCATTCTAAACCAATCCCGAAACATTCTAAAACCAAACTCGATCACACACACAAGTCATAATACAAAACATAGAGCTACTCGAGATCTTAAACCACCGAACAAGACGCCAATTCTCAAAACGACCAGTCGGGTGGTTACATCCTCCCCCTCTTAAACACACGTTCATCCTCGAACGTTCCAAGAACCGTTCCAAAGTCATCAAATCACTGAATATATTCACCATACATATATTCGCGGGTGATCCCACATCACCCCAATCCATATAGGCCCAACGACATCTTCCCAACTGAAAATTATTCCTTCTACCCACACTGATAACCTTAGAACGAAATTTCTCACCATCCTATCATTTTCAAAATACCCGATTCCCACATCCACATAAGGTATCGGCCTCAACTAGCTGTAATAACTCATGCCTACACCCACACGGTACAACCACACAATGTAACACATCACACATATGCCCATAACAATAACTTTGGCCACAATAGCTGCCCATAATCAAGTACCGCACCGATGAATAACCTCATCTCAGCTAAAACCTCATCCCACACCTTCACAACGCTGACAACGGTACAAGAAACATGAGGATCTCATAACCGTTCACCCAAAACAACAAGTAATAACTAATGCCACCTAGGCACACATCTCGCAAGATAAAACCTAATAAGCACAAGGAAAATATGACCGAATATATAAGAAAACACATGAGAGAACTACCAAACAAGCCCGACAGGCACAACTCCCTATCAGTATCATACTACGAATCAATTCCACAAGGTAGAATCAAAGTATATGAACAAATCATAATGATCTCATCCTAATATAACTCCACCGCGATCTGCGACCGGGTTTAAACATATCAAACTGCATGAAAATGCGAGGATCCCGTCCTCAGATCTGAATCACAAGTAGAATACACATCATACCAACCGAAACCTTCCACTAATTTAATTATGTGAAAAAAGATCACAACACATAACAAACTTCCCATGCCCGTAGAGCATCTAAATCACAAATCGTAACCAACCATCCAGAATTCATATCAAAACCTACCGTAATGAGTAATAGAAAGTCACTTCTAGTCTCATAGCTCTCAATAGTGGACAAAACAAAATGATGGACATGGGCAACCACTATAAAATCTCCCAACAGGGACAAAAACATAAGCAGCATACAAAATCACAAAACTCACCCATATGTGAAGCAAGATAGGAGGACTCACTCTGATAAGCAGAACCGAATCAAAATAAGAATGATGCCTCTCTATAACAAATTGAAACCATACCTATAGCAACATCATCTGCAACGACCTCGGCCCTACCATAGAAATCATATCAACGGGCCAGGCCTCCCCCTTTTGGGTACCCTCTACCTGCCTGGCCTACACCCCTAGCTGACAGTGCAGGGATAGAAAAAATTGGAGCATAACTCATAGCCTGAATACCCCGCTATGACACATCTGTCCAGAGTTTGGGATAATCTCTCACCATGTGGTTGGTATCTCCACACTCAAAATAATCCCTCTGTTGGTATGGTTGTGGAAGTTGTTCGGTGAGGGTACTCTGAGACCCATGGGTATCTGAAATATCGTGCGAAGCCTGAAGTGCAAACTGAACTAGCTGACCCATAAAACCTCTACCATATTGTACCCTGCCTCCTAAATGGGTTCCAGTAGTTCCTCACGGCCTACAAGACCTCTTAGCCTCCCTAACCTCTCCTTCTTGAACCCACATGCCCTCTAATCTGCGAGCGATCTCTACCACCTGTTGGAACAGAACATCCATCTCCAACTCCTTGGCCATGATGAATCGGATACCATGACTGAGCCCCTCAATAAACTTGCAGACTCGCTCTCTAACTGTAGAAACCAAAGAAGGTGCATGTCTGGAAAAATCACTGAATCTAATAGCATACTCTAACACTAAAACTCCGCGCTCCATGCATCCCGAAAAGTCTGGAAAACAAACTCTCTCAAGAACATCTCTGAAAACTTAGTCCATAAAAGTGAAGCTGCATTGGCCGGGCTACCTAACTCGTACACTCGCCACCACTGATATGCCGCTCCCTTAAGATGGAACGTAGTAAAAGTAATCCCACTCGTCTCCACAATACCCACAGTGCCAAGAATACGATGGCACTCCTATAAAAAACCATGGGCATCCTCTGAAGCCAAACCACTGAAATTAGGAGGGTGATACTTCTTGAACCTTGCAAGTCTAAGTTGTTTCTCCTTAGATACTGCTGCCCTAACCATGGGCTGAACCGAAACAACAAGCTGTGCTGGCATGAACCCTGGAACTTGACCAATATGGACTCGCTGCTCTGGAGTACGGGCGACGAGAGTCAGAGCTCCTCCCCTGGTCTGTGGAGTAGTTGGTGCAACCAGAATCAACCCCGCTTGAGCCAATATGTCAAACATGCTCATGAAAAGTGCTAAAGTACCCTGAAGTCCAGGGGTAGTAGCAGGCACCTCTGGTGCCTGTCCCCCAACCGAAGCTACTAGCGGCTCGTCAACTGCTGCTCTGACGGGTGCTCTAGATGCGGTGCGTGCTCCCCCTCGACCTCTGCCCTGACCCCTAGCAACACCGGCTCTAGGGGCAGCGTCATCATTAACTACAACTTGTGTCCTCACTATCTGTGAGAGAATAGAATGACAAAGGATCAAACTCGAGATCAATAAACTCGCACGACAGGAATGAAAGAAGTGAAGTATTCCTAATAATTCTATAGCCCCTCGAAGATAAGTTCAGACGTCTCCGTACCGATCCGCAAGACTCTACTAAACTCGCTTATGACTCGTAGCACCTATGAACCTAGAGTTGTGATACCAACTTGTCACGACTCCAATTTCCTTCCGTAGGATGTCGTGATGGCACCTAGTCTTAGGGACTAGGTAAGTCTAATACTTACTGAATTAATGGAAAATTCAACCAATAACTATTAGATATAAAACCAAAAAATTTCTATACAAAGACAACAATCCCAAAACTGGTAGTACAAGTCATAAGCTCTAATGAGTTTACTAGGAAAAATCTTCTTTGTACAACTATTCCAAAATAGAAATAGACAATATAAGTACAATATCAAAAGATGACTCCGAGTCCTACAAATGCGACGGCAGGTATACCTTGAGTCTCCACAACAAAACCCTAACATCTTGCTAGCGATCAACCAACTCCGAAGTACCTGGATCTGCGCACAAAAATGTGCAGAAGCGTAGCATGAGTACACCACATCGGTACCCAATAAGTATCAAGACTAACCTCGATGGAGTAGTGACGAGAAACAATCAAGACACCTAGTAGGCATAATAACCCATACAAGTATAAATGTGAATCTAACAGGGGACAATATCAATATAAAGCTAAGCATGATAACAATAACAAAACAATGCTTGTAATAGGAAACTAAGAGCAACAATTAGCAACGAGACACAACCGGTAATAACATCGTGGAGTAAGCTGAATACAATTTAAGTCCGGTGAAACCAAGTAACGACTCAATAAGAGCAATTTTTTCCACAAAAGATTTGTTCAAGGATTTTCCCAAGGTACTTAACCTCATAGTCATATTTCACGAGTCCCAGTTCATGAACTCTAATCTTTTGGCATCTTGTGCCCACATTACAATTCGCAACCGCATGGACGACTTACGTGCCAATGGAGTGAAAATATCTCATATCCACATGGACAACTCACGTGCCAACAATAACAATGACTCATGACTGTACGGACAACTCACGTGCCAATAGGATAACTCTCACACATAAGGCAAGTAAACGAGGGTACATATAAATGGTCAATATTATCAGAATTCATTTTCTTAAACCAATATGGGTGATTAATTACGTGTATTCTTGTGTAAGTGTTCTATCACATCTCAAGTCAACAAGTACAAGTAGAGGCAACAAATGGCACATAGGAAACAAACACCGCAAAATGTACAATATATAACTCACACAAGGTAGGTACACCACTCCACAAATATTGTCAATAACAATGCCCTCAGGCCATCACAAATCATTCCCCGTCATAACCCACCTTATCTTGCCACGTGTGCAACAATGAAGTAAATGCCCGCCTTATCTTGCCACACGCGCATAATAATATTTCCACCTTGTCTCGTCACATGCGCAAACCCACATATATAGACTGCCTTGTTACGTCGCATGTGCAAATATCAATAATAATAATAGTACGGACAACTCACGTGCGAACACCCCGACAATCCTTTCAACAATACCACGTGTGCCACAAACATAACAGCACAATATAAGGTCTTTCACCACATGTGCCCATATGCCACAACCTTTCCTCAAAACAATTTCAATACCATAACCACGCATAGCCCTCGGCTCAACAACACTGAGTACAATAATAATCAACAATAATAAAATGAGAGTACGACAAGTAAATCAACACAAGAACTACATAACACAAATAAATGGAAGAACGAGCTAACAATAAAAGACACAACATGTAATAATGGTTTCAACAATAATAACTCAACAAGGGGAGAGATAATGTGTAACAATGATTCCACATAAGTACAACTCGACGATAAAAGAGATAACGTGAATCAATGATTCCAAATAAGGATAAGTCAACAATGAAAGGGATAACAAAACTTCAGTTAAGGTTAAGAAATTACAGAAGAGATAATAATAAGTTCAATTAAGGTTAAGCAAATACGAAAAAGACATCGATAACTTCAATTAAGGTTAAGCAATTACATAAAACATAATAGTAACATCAATTAAGGTTAAGTAATTACGAAAAAGACAACATGGCAATAAAAGAGGCGACAACTTCAATTAAGGCACATAAGAGTTTATTGGCAACAAGGGTAGAACATGAATCGATCAACTCCAAATAAGACACGTATGGGTGAATTTAGTAAATAGAGGATTTAACATAATAAGACAACTTCATTTTTAATGGACATAAGAACCTAAGAGCCTAAAATTATCAACTTCCCACAAATAAATCCGAGTACGTACTCATCACCTCGCATACACGGCCTTCACATGACACAATTATCACAAATAACTCAAATCCTAAGGGGTAATTCCCCCCCTCCCTCCCCACCACAAAGTTAGGCAAGATACTTACCTCAAAGAAGCTAGACCGATACTCTAAAATGACCTTCTTATGTGAAACAACCTCCGGACGACTCAAATCTAGCAAAAATAACTTAATATCATAAATAAAAATCATAGAAAATAATTCCAGATAATAAAGCTTTGATCTTTAATTAATACTCAAAAGTCAACACAAAAGGTCAACCTCAGGCTTGCACCTCGGAGACCGAGAAAAAATACAAAATTCGAACACCCACTCCCATACGAGTTCAACCATATCAAATTTATCAAATTCCAACATCAAATCGCATTTCAAATCACCATTTTATATTTTTGAAAGATTTCACAAAAATTCTCATTTTCTCCCATTCAAATCACTAATTTAATGATAAAAACAATTATGGAATCATGAAATATATTCAATTCTGAGTGAAGAACACTTACCCAATCCGACACGTGAAGAACCCCTCAAATATCGCTTAAATCCGAGGTATCTAGCTCAAAAGATGATAAATAGAACAAAACCCTCGATTTGGGAATTAATATTCTGCTGTACATGCATTACACATCGCGATCGCGTAAAATCAAATGCAATCGCGAAGAAGAGCAAATCACTACCCCAAAATACACTGCGCGGTCGCGAAGAAGAACTAACACTTCCCGCACAAAAAGCACTACGCGAACGTGAAACAAAGGACGTGAATGCGGAGAACAAAGCCTTTGCCTCCCTAGAATGGTCGACACTACGTGAGCGCGTAAGACCAAATGTGAACGCGAAGAAGAAACACGCACACACACACGCACATGCACGCGATCGCAGACAAAACCATGTGAACGCGAAGAAGGAAAAGGACCAGTCACCAAACAACCTATGCGATCGCGGCTGAACCTTAGCGATCGTAGAGAAAAACATCAGACACCAGCAATCAGCATTCCAAAATAGGAGAAAATGGCCTGTAGCACTTACGGAACACACCCGAAGCCCCCCAGACCCCATCGAAACATACCAACAAGTTTTATTACATAACGTGGACCTGCTCGAGGTCTCAAATCACATCAAACAATATCAAAACTATGAATCGCACCTCGAATCGAACTTAGTGAACTTGTGAACTCTCAGCTTCTACAACTCGCATAGAAACATATCAAATCAACCCGGAATGATGTTATATTTTGCATGCAAGTCCCAAATGATACAACGGAGCTATACCAACTCCCAAAATCGAAATCCAAACCCGATATCAACAAAGGCAACTCCTGGTCAAACCTCTCAACCTTCCAAACCTTTAACTTTCTAATTTCTGCCAAAATGCATCAAGCCAACCTACGGACCTTCAAATACGAATACAGACATACCCCTGAGTCCAAAATCACCATACGAATCTATTAGAATCATCAAACCACCATTCCGGAGTTGGCTGCACAAAAGTCAAACTCCGATAAACTCTTACTACTTAAGCTTCTAAAACAAGAATCATCCTTCTATACCAATCTTGAAACATTCGAAAACCGAACTCGATCATACACGCAAGTCATAATACATAACACGGAGCTACTCTAGACCTTAAGCCACCGAACATGATGCCAATTCTCAAAACAACCGGTCGGATTGTTATACACCACTAGCAAGAAGATTAGCCAACTAACCTTGAAGGATATTACATTGTTGGTTCCTCTTTTCTAGCTGACCTTGAAGGCTATCAAATTGGTTATCTCTATTTGATTCTCTATCCTTTTCCTCTACAAGCTCTGCTGACAGTTTTGCGATCTTTTTCTCCATAGCCGAGAGAGTTGACCTACCAAGTGTCTTACCCTTGGCGGAAGTCCCTATACATTGCAATCCAGCTCTGTAGTGCCTGTTGACGATCAATTTTGACCCTCCCTTTTAAAATTAATTTACTCATTCTTAATAATTTAGAATTAATGTTTTGAAAATATTTTCTATCAATAAATACTTATTTCTACAAATTAATTCAGTATTAGTTTTTGAAATTAATCATTTGGTATTAGTGTTATGTAATTATAAATATATTTACTATTTTAGGATTATTAAAATAATTTCTACACATACGTTTTATAATTAATTCAATAAATTACTTCTTAAAATAGTTAATTAGTTTACTATTTCAATAATTCAAAATTAATGTCCTAGTGAAGTATTTTTACAAATGATCAATTAATTACAATAATTAGTAGTATTTAACAATTATAATTTTTACTACATTTTATTGAAAATAATTAATGTTATTTAAATTAATTTCAAAAGGGTAAAAGACTAAAAGGTTACAATTTGAATTCCTTTACTAATTACAAAGTGGCTAATATTTAAATGATTTCTAGCCCAAAGATAAGGCCCAATCCGAGCCCAGGAGGGATTGGATGATAGTGAACTAACCAAGTATTTCATCAGAGTCCATGAGGGAATATACTTTGAAAAGATGATGGGAATGATGGGTCAAAGATGAGTGTACCATTCCAATGTACCTGGGCACGACACTAAAGACTGTTTCAAGTTGAAAAATGAAAATGATACCCTGATCAAGAGCGGAGCTATTCAGTGCAATCCGACACCACCTAATGTGAATCTCAACCCACTTCCAAATCATCGAAACCAGGGAGCTAACATGATCACATTAGATGATGAATATGACCTGAAGGGAACTATTATCACCATAGGGAATACAGATGCTGTAAGGATCCCTCCTCAAAAGGCTCCAATCATTACTGTATAACTAAGGCCTATAGTAACAGTTCAAACCTATCCGCAGCAACCTGCCGATGCTACTCGAGATGAAGAAGATCGGGAGTACAAAACCGTTCCCTGGACCTACTACCAAAAGGGAAAGGCCAAAATGCCAGACTCTGCCGTAACCCATGGTATGACTAGGTCTGGGAGATGCTACGCACCTGAAGATGTCAGTCGAGGAAATTCGGGGAGAGAAAGAATTCCAAGGAGGAACATAACAGACCCAGAAGCCGTTGAGTTTTGGAAAAGAATGTCAAACAAAGAGTATTCTATGGAAGAGCAGTTGAAGAAAACTCCAGCACATATATCTATCATGGATATATTAATGAGTTCTGACAGTCATAAAGACGCTTTGTTGAAAGTACTAAGTGGGGTAAGTATACCAAGTAATACTACTAGCGAGGCATTGGCCGCGACAATTGGGAAAATGGTTTAATCAAACATGATCACTTTCAAAAGAGATAAAATTTCTGTCGAAGGCGCAAGTCACAATAGGGCTCTTCACATCACTGTCAAATGCGGGGAAAAAGTGGTGTCCCGGTTGCTGGTCGATGGAGGATCAGGAGTCAATATATTTTCGCTCTCCACCCTACGAAAGTTAGGAATTCACTTGAGGGAAGTCGAGTAAAGCCATGTAAAGGTAAGATCCTTTGATGTTTCGAAAAAAGATATTATTGGAGAGATTTATCTAGCTTTGCAAATCAGGCCGGTCGATTTTCCGGAGTTGGTTCAAGTAATGGACATCTCCTCTTCCTAAAATTTGCGGTTTGGCAAGCCCTGGATACATATGGCAGGGGCCGTGCCATCTACTTTGCACCAATACGTAAAATTTGAGTGGGGATGCCAAGAGATTGTGGTTCATGGCGAGTGGGATTACCCCGATTATTTGGAGTATGTTGTTCCATTCATTGAAGGGTTGGACGGAATTGCCTTCCACGCTGTGGAAATCATGCAGACTACTGAGATGAAGAGGACTGAACAAAATTTGGGAATGCAATCATCGTATAGATCCAATATGGTTGTGAGGCAGATGATGAAATATAGATACAAGCTAGGAACAGGGGTTGGAGCCAAGTCAGATGAAATCATAGAGTTAATTGAACATAATGGGTAGAAAGGAAGGGTTGGCATAGGATATCAGCCTTCGGAAGGGAAAGCTCGCATCGTTAGCTCCGGGAAAATGGTTTTTCTACCAGAGCATGTTGCAAGTATGAGATAGATTTCAATACCCGAAGGTGATATCATCGATGGGATGGGAAAGCTATTCATGAATATAATTGAAGAATGCAGTAAAGGAACTGACATCAAGACACCAACCATTAGGGATGCTGAACAAGGGGAAAAGCTACAGAACTGGACAGGCAGTCCATCTTTGGTTCGCCGGGAGTCTTGGTAGTATGGAACTGTAAAAGTTTTCTTTTAAAAAGATCACGGTCAATTGAGGCATGTAACATGTCCGTACCTTTTTGTCATTTGCCTCTGGTGAACGACTAAAACGTTCCCCTTTTGATGAAATAAAATAATCGTTTTCCTAAATATTGCAACTTTATTTTATCGCTTTATTTATACTTAGTCTTTCATTTTAGTAATCAAACCGATTTTGCAATTATGACATGTAACGAAACTGCTGAACACAAGATCCAGATTACGAGGAATACGATGAGAGTATGATGCCAGACAATCTCCCGCAGGAGATCGAACAGCTAGAGAGTCAGAAGAAGCCCAACCTCAAGGAAATGGAAGTGGTCAATCTTGGAAGCAAAGAAGATGTAAAGGAAACCAGAATCAACACACCTAGAAGCCGAACAGAAGGAAAAATGGTTGAGCTCCTCCGACCTTACATCAACGTGTTCGCATGGTCTTATATGGCATGCCTGGACTAAGCACTGGCATTGGCTCGCATCGATTGACCACTGACCCTACCAGACCATCGGTCAAGAAGAAGCCCAGAAAGTTCAAACTTGATTTAAGTCTGAGGATAAAGAAAGAAGTGACCAAACAGATAGAAGAAAATGTAGTAAGGGTTACCAACTATCCAAGCTGGTTGGCAAAACATCATCCCAGTGCCCAAGAAGGACAGAAATATCAGAATATGTGTGGACTACCGAGATCTAAACAAAGCTAGTCCAAAGGAAAATTTCCCTCTACCAAATATACACATCCTCATCGGCAACTGTGCAAAGCATTAACTGTAGTCGTTTGTGGATTGATTCACTGGGTACCATCAAATCTTAACGCATGAGGAAGACGCAGAGAAGATAGCCTTCACCACGCCTTGGGGAGTCTACTGTTATAGAGTTATCCTTTTCGTTATCAAGAATGCCGACGACACTTACATAAGGGCCATGACGACCCTCTTACATAACGTGATTCATAAGGAGATTGAAGTGTATGTGGATGACGTCATCATAATGTCTTAAAAGAGTTCAGAGCACTTGGACGACTTGAGGAAATTTTTCGAATGCCTGCAAAGGTATAATTTGAAGTTGAACCCAGCAAAGTGCGCTTTCGGAGTACTCGCTGGGAAACTATTGGGTTTCATTGTAAGAAAGAAGGGGATAGAACTTGATCAATCAAAAGTCAAGGCCATCCAGGAATTACCGCCACCAAAGAGCAGGAAATGTGTTATGAGTTTTCTGGGCAGATTGAATTACATCAGCCGTTTCATAGCCCAGTCCACGGTAATTTGTGAACGCATTTTCAAGATGCTAAAGAAGGATGCTGCCACGAAATGGACGGAGGAGTGCTAGAAATCCTTCGACAAAATCAAAGAGTATCTTTCAAACCCGCCAGTGCTGGTTCCCCCAAAACTAGGGAAGCCATTATTGCTCTATTTGTTAGTCTCGGACAATGCCTTCGGCTGTGTGTTGGAGCAGCATGATGAAACCAGGAGAAAGGAGCAGGCCATCTACTACTTAAGCAAGAAATTTACACTATGCGAGGCCAAGTATACCTTGATAGAATGCACTTGTTGTGCTATGACTTGGATTACTCAGAAGAGGAGGCATTACATGTCAGCATACACTACACATCTGATATCTCGGCTCGACCCGCTCAAGTACATTTTTCAAAAGCTAATGCCTACCGAAAAGCTAGCTAAATGGAAAATTCTCCTTAGCAAATTTGACATTGTGTACATAACTCAGAAGGCTATCAAACGACAAGCTTTATACGACCACCTCACTAAGAATCCAGTGGATGGAGATTGCAAACCGATTACCACATATTTTCTCGATGAAGAAGTATTATTTGCCGGATAAGATATTGCAGAATCATATCCTGGTTGGAGAATATTTTTCGATGGAGCAACAAATTTCAAAGGAGTAATAATTGGGGCAGTCCTTATTTCAGAATCTAGACAACACTACCCAGCATCGGCAAAGATAAGATTCTTTTTTACTAATAATATGGCTGAATACGAAGCATGCATCCTTGGAATCAGAATGGCGGTCGACATGAACATCAAAGAACCTTTGGTCATAGGAGATTCTGATTTGTTGATAAACCAAGTCCAAGGAGAATGGTCTACCAAGAATTTTAAGATATTGTCGTACTTGCAATGCATGAAGGAGCTTTGCAAGAAGTTCACAAAGATTGAGTTCAGGCACGTCCCCAGAATTCAGAACGAGTTCGCCGATGCCCTTGCAACCCTATCATCTATGATTCAACATCGAGACAAGAACTACATCAACCCTATCGAGATATAAATCAGGGATCAATATGCCTATTTCTTCCACGTGAATGAAAAACCAGATGGTAAACTATGGTACCACGACATTAAGAAATTACTCGCGACCTAAGAGTACCCAGAGAATGCTAATAATGGTAAAAGGAAAGCCCTCAGGAGGTTAGAAAACCACGTTTTCCTCAAGGGGGAAGTCTTGTACAGGAGGACCCCAAACTTAGGTTTACTGAGATGTGTAGACGTCGTTGAAGCGACCAGACTATTGGAAGAAATAGATGCAGGGACGTGCGAACCCCACATTAATGGGTCCACATTAGCCAAGAAGATTTTGAGAGCACGATACTTTTGGATGACTATGGAAAGCAACAGTATCCACTACGTGCAGAAGTGTCACCAATGCTAGATTCACGGAGATTTCATCTGGGTTCCACCAAATGAGTTAAATGTAATGGGTTCATCCTAGCGGTTCACCGCTAGGGGCATGTATGTAATTGGACCCATAGAGCCTGCAGCATCAAACAGACATCATTTTATCTTGGTAGCCATCGACTATTTCACCAAATGGGTCGAGGCATCTACTTACAAGGTCGTCACAAAGAATGTAGTGGCAGATTTTGTACGAAACAACATCGCCTGCATTTTGGGATATCAGAGTCTTATCATCATTGAAAATGCCGTTAATCTCAACATCGACCTCATGAGAGAAATCTGCAAGAAGTTTAGAATCATCCACTGCAATTCCACAACCTACAGACTGCAAATGAATGGGGCAGTCGAGGCAGCTAACAAGAATATCAAGAGGATTCTGCTAATAATAGTGGACAGTAACAGACAATGGCATAAGAAGCTACCTTTCACTTTATTAGGCTATCAGACCACCATGAGAACATCCACTGGGGCAATGCCTTGCATGTTGGTAAACGGCACTGAAGCGGTGATACCTGCAAAAGTTGAGATTCTGTCCTTAAGAGTTATTCAAGAAGCAAAATTGGAAAACGCAGAGTGGATATGGATCAAGCAAGAACAACTCGTGCTCATAGACAAGAGAAAAATGGATGCAGTATGTCACATCCAACTATATCAGAACAGGATGGCTAATGCATTTAACAAAAGATTGAAGCCTCGCCAATTCATGCCGGGGCAGTTGGTTCTAAAGAAAATCTTTCCCCATGAAGAAAAAGCTAAAGGGAAGTGTGCACCAAACTGGCATGGTCCTTACGTGGTTCACAGAGCACTGTCTCGAGGAGCTCTAATCTTGGTAGAAATGGATGGAAAAGCCTATAAACTTAGACGCAATCAAGAGATACTATGCCTGAAGATAAATAGAGTTAGGGTTTATGATGTAATAGAACTACGTTCAACCTGACATCTTACAGAGGGATACGAAGGCAACACACGTAGGAAGGGGTTTCTATCAAAACTTTCTCTTGTAATAGAAAAACGAAATATCACTTTTGTATGTTGCTCAAGAACTACACCGACTTGATTTCCTCAGAAATGAATATGTAGGCAATCCTTATCGGATTCAGTCATCTTTTGTAATGGAAGTACATTCGAGCCTGATTCCACGTAGATATGTAGGCTGTCTGAGTCAGACTCGACCATTTTCATTCTTAGTCTCATCATTTTGCATTTGTTGTAATTGAACTAAGCTTCGACCTGATTCCTTTTGGATTCGTAGGCTGACTGAGTCGGGCTCGGTCATTTTCATCATATTTTATCATCATCCCACGAACTACGTTCAGACCTGATTCTATTTCGGATACGTAGGCAACTTGAAAGGGTTCAGTAATAACCTTAGAAAATCCTTTGTAACACATTAGTTCTACCTAGGACGTAGCCGCAACAACAAGTAGCCACATTGTCAGAAGCGTAACAAAAGATCAACATCAATACGATGGAGTTCTCAAAGGAATGTGTTCACGTGTGGGGAACCTTTCGTAACATGTTATGATCCGAAATGACAACATTTTCCTTAAAAAAAACAAAGTATTTTCAAAATGATTTCTAAAATATATATGTATATATGTGTGTGTATGCATTAATTTGTCCATCTATCGAACTTCATGGTGTAATCATGTCAAAGGCTGGGGCAAACCAACACTGTGGTCGACACAAACCAACTCCCCCTACTAAGAAGTTTTCTTTGAGTACTAGGTCAACATGGAATAAGTAAGTGCTAGCACCACACTGGAACAAATGACGGATCCGCCGCTTGCCTAAGATTATCTCTCCTCCTTTTTACTTACAATTTTCTAGTACAACTAAGCTAACTCTCGAATCCTCTGCAGGTGCCTCGGAGATAGCTGACACTGAAACTTGTACATAACAAATCATCCGCTCACCTAATCGGAGCATCTTGTACAAAATGGAGCATCGACTTCATCAATGGAAGTCCTGTATATAGCAAACTGCCTTCTCAATCAATCGGAGCACCCTGTACAAATCGCACGTCAGCTTCATTAATGGAAGTCCTGTATATAGCAAACCACCTACTCAATTAATCGGAGCACCTTGTACAAATCACACGTCGACTTTATCAATGGAAGTCTTGTATATAGAAAACCGCCTGCTCAATCAATCAGAGCATCTTGTATAATTAGAACGTCGGATTCACTAGCTGGAGCCTTGTATATACTAAATTATAAACTTCGCCAACAAAAGCAATTCGCAGCACCGCTCCATCATCACGGACACCGAAATAGACAATCGCAAACCTCATGACCAATGTTCTGCCAATCGATGGCCGCAACCTAGCTTTGCAGTCAAGAGTATCTCTTGGGCATGCTTTTTATTTCATTTGCTATTACTTTGAATGTTTTAATGTTTTGTTCGCGCAACTTAAGGCATGATTACGATTTTAATCAATCACTCCCGAATGGAGAATACTTTACATTTTAGTGCAAAGCTCTCCCAACAAGCGAAGACGCACTTTACAAATCAAGCTCTCCCAATAAGAGGAGACATTTCTCAATCCAAATCTCTCCCAACAAGCGGAGATGCACTTTACCAATCAAGCTCTCCTAACAAGCGGAGATAATTTTCAAATGCTCTGATAGCTGCGGAACGGTACACAACCAGGCTAATAAATCAAGTCAAGATCAAGTATCCCATCATTCCAATCCCAAATAACAGCTCGCAGACAGCCATGCATCATTATTCCTGCATCATTTACATCGCATCTTAATATATTCTGCATTATAATATATTGGTATGCGTGTATTTTATTTGTTTTGAAGGAACAAACACTGCAGCGTGGAACTTTTTCTTTGCAGCAGACCGAACTACAATGCTATGGGGACAACCAACCCAACAACGGGCCTAAGATCCCATCTCAAGACGATCAACGAGCTTAAAATTTCGAATCATTCAAATCAGGCCGTAAAATTCAAGCTACCATGAGTGACCAATCTTCCGTCTCGCCGTATCGTCGCAATACGATACTGAGGAAATTCATAAGAGTGCCGTTTCCCCAAAGTCCCTACTCTATAACTACAAGAGTCCTGATCCTCGTTAAGCCCGAGGTATGTAAGTAATTCAAATCCACAATTCGACCCAATATTCCCAAATCTTTCTAGATTCTTCCTCAACTCAATCCCACAAATTCACCATCTTCATTTCTTGCAATACCTGCCTACAAGTGAGGACAAAGTTGTCTTTGGTTCAATTTCTTTGCCCGAAAACTCTTTCATCGTCTCCGGTCTAAGATGGGCCGCTGTTGACGGCCAATGTTGACCCTCCCTTTTAAAATTAATTTACTCATTCTTAATAATTTATAATAAATGTTTTGAAAATATTTTCTATCAATAAATACCTATTTCTATAGATTAATTCAGTATTAGTTTCTGATATTAATCAATTGGTATTAGTATTATGTAATTACAAATATATTTACTATTTTAAGATTATTAATATAATTTCTACGCGCAAGTTCTATAATTAATTCAATAAATTACTTCTTAAAATAGTTAATTAGTTTACTATTTCAATAATTCAAAATTAATGTCCTAGTGAAGTATTTTTATAAACGATCAATTAATTGCAATAGTTAGTAGTATTTAACAATTATAATTTTTACTATATTTTATTGAAAATAATTAAGGTTATTTAAATTAATTTTAAAAGGGTAAAAGACTAAAAGTCTACAATTGCAATTCTTTTATTAATTACAAAGTGGCTACCATTTAAATGATTTCTAGCCCAAAGACAAGGGCCAATCTGAAATAACCCAGTCCAAACACCCATGTCATTTGCCTCCTTGGTGATCTGCGACACCCTCTCTTAGCCAATGAGAGTGTGCCACATCACATGCCTCTCTCACTCACAGAAAAAACACAAAGTCATCTAGGCCGTTCATTTTTTGATCAATTGCCCACAATTTTCACTCCATTTTCTCTTTAATTACTAAACACTCAGACCATTTAATCCTAACCGTTAGATTACAGGAATCCAACGGACACCGAAATTCTTCCCCAAAAATCTTTAATCCCTGATTAATCAGGGTCGTTGATCTAATGATCCAACGACCCAGGTTCTATCTCCAATCTTTAACCTAGAGACCAACCAAACTCCCCCCAAACCCTAATCATTTCACTCAAACGCCCAGCTGCCTCTTTTCCCTTTTCTCTCTTCTTTCTCTCGTCTTTCAGCCTCTATCAATCACAAAAACTTTGCACAAATCCGTGCAAGGTCAACAAATCAACCATGAAATCACCCTTTCTTGCTTCCCTAGCAAGAATCCCGTTGTTATTTCCCCTTTTATTCACTGAATCTGTATCACCAGAGTTCAATCTCTCAAACTTGAAACACCATTCCCTTTGGCTTTCAAATCAAACTCAGAGATCACGTTTTCTCTCTAGGTTATGATGAAGGTTGTTTTCTTTCATTTTTCGTTGATAGATATTCAAACCCCCAAATCCAAAAATCCTAGACCAAGTCGTGCAAGGGTCAAATATCTGAAATCTCCTCTGTTTTGTTAAATCTACGGCATGCATGGGCATATCTCAAAGATTAATCATGGTTATTCGAGGTCCAGAGGTCAAACACAGTGACATCTAGACATTGAAGCTTTATCTAGAGGTCCTTGCCTTCAACTGTTGACTTCTCTCCTCTTAGGTAAAAATCCTTACGGATTTTTCCCTCTGTTCTCTTTCAATTTCACTCAATCGTGCTCATATCATATGGTAATCGTCATCTTCCACTATCCGATTTTCAATCCTCTGAAACCCTAGAGCCTTCAATAGCCACTATAAATAGAATCCTTTAATGCTCTCACCTAACAACACCTACACAACAAAAATTACGAACCAATCACCTAACATTGAGAAAAACACATACACAAACACTGAGAAGTCTAGGATTCCAAGCCTTAGGTTCTTACCATTTTTTCATTATTTTGTTGAGTACTATCGATGGTCTAAACTTGAGATTTTCTGGGGTCTTAAGCAACTGGGAAGAGCTCTCGTTTGATCTGCTGCTTTCAGAAAGGTCAGCACCTCTGTCATTCTTCTTTTTTGTTCGTTTTCTTTGAATGTTACAAGCATGGTAAGTTAGGTTTTGAATATTATAGTTGTTTTATGGTGTTTAATATGTTAATACTTGTGTTCTGTTAGCTTAATTGTTGTTTGTGATTAGTTATCTTGCTATGAGTCTTGAAATGGTGATTTATTAAACTATATAATTGATTTTTGCCGATCTTATTTTCTGAGTTTCCAACAGGCTACATGATTAAGTTATTATATGTTCATGTTCACATGAATCTCATAGCTCTTATTGGTATGCAGTAGTCCTTATCCCTGCTTGTTGCATCTCTGTAGCTTGTGAGTTTTTGAAGTTGAACTACTATTCTGATAACTATGATTGAATGAATCTGAAGGTGTTACATTTATGTCCTTTAAACCTTGAATAAGAACTCTAAGTGTTTATATGCCACCTTCTTTGCTTATATCTGTTATACTATTTCTAAGTTGCTACTATGGTCTTTCATTTTGTTTAGTTGCTTGTTGCTCCTGTTAACCTATTCTTGTTTGAGCCAAGCCTCTATTTTTTCTCCCGGTAACCCTATTATACACATCTGTTAAAGCCATGTCATCTCTCCTCATAATGTGATCATGGTTCTGTTCCTTTCTCTTTGTTATAAAGGCTGATAACTGGATAGAATGAACTTAACTAAATTCTTAATTAGTCAACACTCTCAGCAGCATGATTATTTGATATCTCCTATCTCTTATCTTTAGGATCATCATCCATATTTGAAAATCTAGCATGTGTTTTATCTTTTTAAAGAACCTAGTTATTCTGCCCTAGGTAAGTAATAACTGGTAAAAGAAGCATGATCATCTTTGTATCCATGTACTAACTTAGAATTAAGTTTGAGTTAAACCTATCCTGATGCAATGTCTATCTCATGTCTGTAACTTTGCTTGATCCAACTCTCAAAACATGTAAGGATTTCTCTATCTGCATAAGGTCATTACTAACCTGAAATGTTTAAGTAGCCAATTGAATACTGCATGCCATTGCTTAGCTCCTGATTATATATCCTGTCCAGAACTGTCCTAGTCTCTACTCTTTTGACAACTTTAAAAGCAAGTTTAATCCCTAAAATCTAATAAGGATCTTTGTTGATACTATCTAAACTTGATGATTTGTCTGAAGCTAATACCATTAGGAGTATGATGCTTAGGGATTCCCTGTTAGTCTGTAAATTTGCAGACCTATTGAGAAAGTTGATCATGTCATAGATATCTTTGAAATCTCTATATATACTGAGTTGTTATTGTTGTATAGATTTACCTTTCCTTGGAGTGTTGCTTTACTCTAAATTTAGACTGTTGTAAGATGTTTGTGATGTTTTTGGTGTTCACCTGTATGAGCCCAGAATCATATCTTTGAAACTCATGTGATACATATGTTTGTTTGGTAATCTAGCATAGATTATATGTTCTTATGTTAGGAAGGAAAGTATATTTTGTGGTAGTTAATGCTATATCATCTAATTTACAATGGAAGGGCCTCATTGGCATTTAAACCCGTAAGTAAAATATGTTGTTAGTGTTTAAGGAGTATTTGGGAGTGGAGTTCGACTCTAGGTTGGGATGCCCTCCCCGGCATAAGCATTGCCCTGGCCTTGAGTCCCTTGGGAACTTTGAAGTGTCAGGGGATCCAATTGGAGCATCGACCTTGAGTACAGCTTCCTCCTTAGCCCTTAATTCATCGACGCATCTAGTTCTTTGGGGGTTTGATGTTTAATGATAACGAAAGGCTATCAATGTGAATTATTTGCTAAGTAAAACCATCACATTAATATAATTTTCCCACATTATTGATTATTTCCATGTTTCAATTATTTGTTTATATACCTGTCATGTGTATTTGAATATGTTGAGAATGTGGGAATATTTCTAATATCCTTCTTTTATTCTTTTGAGCATGTATACATGTGGACCTGTAGAGTTCCTAAGGAACTCAGGCCCGAGACAACCTCGTTGCATCTTTGAAGAGTCCAGTCTTGCTATAGTCACGCCTCTCAAATTACTTGGCCTACTTTATTGAGGCCCAATCATCAGAGTCCAGTCCTCTCTCCCTACTTCTTTCGCTATTGTTTATTATTTCTATAACTTAGTTTACTGCCTTCATCATCTTTCGCCTACTGCCTTTGTTGTCTTATCACATTTTCATTATCATGTATAAACACTCATATATTAGATTATGTACTTTACTTTCATGCTCTAGTATTACATGAAACTTAGGCAAACATTAATTAATATAGGACTTAAAATGAAATAGCTTAGTAATTAATCTTCGCCTCCTGTTAATTATATTTTTTTCATCTTGCACACTCACATTTTTTAAAGATTTTTTAAGCTCAGGTCCTTAATCAGAACGACATCCCGTTTTCAAAGAAGATTAGGAAAGAATCACTGATCTTCACTAACAAGGAATGAAACCAGATTTTTGTAAAAGGCAGTAATGAATGATCACCCCAAATGAATTTTTAAAGAGTTGCCTTCTTCAAAATTTTAAGAAGAAAAAAAAACCCGACATACATATAGAATCATTGTTCTAGCATATATTTTCTAAACATTACAAGCATTTGTTTCTTCAAAGATAATCACCTTCTTAACTTTTTAATTACAAGCTTTAAAATATAAACTACTTTCACAACTCTCTTAACTCTCAAAAATTCTTTTATAATCCCACTCCCTTCTTAATTCTTACACAGATGCATTCCCCTTAGTATGTAGTGATCCCTGCCTTAGTAATAATCAAGCATAGTGTAAATTATTGAGTCCTTAAAATTAGTCTATGTACTATGGAGCTACCTCAGGTAGATTTTTAGGGGTGCCTAACACCTTCCCCTTAGAAGAACAAAAATACTTACCCATAATGTCACCGGTTTGCAGACCTATAGTGAACATAACTTAGTAACGAAATAGGTACCCAAGTTACCTTTAAATATTAGGTGGTGACTATCTTTTATCAACAACAGAGAAACCACAAGTTGAATCCTCTCTTGACTAGTGAAAAATAGGGTGCAACAGCGCCGAAATGATATCTCTGGAAGGTCGTATGCTATACCCTTTTTAGGACCACTGACAACATCCACTCATATCTTCTGTGCTTCTTCATCTGAAATGGAAGGTCGCTCGCCTTGCTCATTTGGTGGCAAGCTCTGACTGTACTCCTCCACAGTAGTCTTGTAATGACCCTTTATTTAGAAGATAGAAAATTATTAACCATATAATATTATAAATTTTAATTTCAAGTAATAGTAGTTATGAAACTTAAATATGTAGTCTCCGCCCGATCTGTGACCCTTCTAGTTGGATCTGTCGGTGCATTCTTCTTCCGGATGTGAGTCTCCATGAAGAACTCGTCATGAGTCATCTTCCTCGCATATTTTTCCAATAAATATAATAAAACATGTTAACTAAATTAAAATATATAAATATAGTTTGATAAAAATAGATTTAAATATTTTAAGGAATTATTAATAGTCTCCTCGCAATCCCCATGCTCCTTGCACCCACACAGTGTAAGGAGCCACCTTTCTCAGATGCTCGGGCCTTCTTTCCTTGTTCACTCCTCTTCACAAATTTCTCAGTGTCCCACTCCCTTAGCATATCCTCCCATAAATGCGTTAGAACCCATGAAGGCTTCTTGTTCTTCTTCCGAGCAGAACAAAAATGAATCAGATAGTCTCTTACGGAATTTGAACTCAAAATTTGTAAGAATGACACTGCTTTGTCGTTCCTCCTAGGAACACTTAGTCTACAAATGAAGTGTGTAACATTAGATGAAAATATTATTGATGTAATTCTTAAATAGATAAGAATTGTATTAAAACCTTAAATTGGTTGAAAATTTACTCCACGAGCTTTGGTAGAAAATCACTCTAAGTTGCATAGGGTGCATCATACAACCGGCCAAGAGCTTCAGTGATTATATTTGTAGTCTGATGACTACGCATGAACCTGCAACATAGCAATTATATTAAATAAACAAGACTAACTATTATAATTCAAAAAAAATAAAAAAGTAATAAATAAATCTTATCCATTGCCCTCAGGCCTGATAATCATCCTATGATAATGATCATACCGTGCTTAATCTGGATCATTATCCTCTGGTGTACCTGAAGTGTACGTAGAAGGGGAGGCATCTGGCTCAGCGCTACTATCCTGAAGGCAAAGTCTAGAAATACTAGGAGACGAACTTCGTAGAGAGGAAGACGGGGTCGCTGATGAAGATGGATGTGATCTAGACCCCTGCTACGATCCAGACCCCTACTACGATCCCGGTGGCTATAATCTAGATGGATGCAATCCAGCTGGTGGTAAAGCAAATAGAGCAGATGATGGGTGTATCACCATAAGGCCTTGGGACTACTGACTCGGTATACCTATGTAACTTTATGTAGGATTATTGGAGGAAGAGGGGTATAGACCTGTGGTGGAGAATGGTAAGAATACTGCTAGGAGGGCGAATTGTAGGTAGTCTAATGAGTAGATGGATGTAGTGGAAAAGATGTGTGTCTAGAATATTGTTGTCGGCCATCAGCGGCGGAGGAATGCAAGTGTGGAGTGGAAGGAAGCGAGGGTGTAGCACTACCCTCAAGATCAATAGGCGTCTTATCCTTCCTAGACTTACCTCGACCCCTGCCGGTCATCTCCATAAATTAAAGAAAATGTTAGAATTGAGAATATAAATCTATATAAGTTGAGAGCGCTTGAAAAAACAAACATGCTAGTCGTCTTCAAAATATCCTTCCTCGTCCGAAAATTCTTCCTCTTCACTTATTTTATTTTCATCAGGTGATTCTTCATTCTCATTTTCTATGATTGTTTTTTCCGCCATATCAACTTCTTCTAACATGCGTTGAGGATGCTCCAAGTCATTTTCTAACTGATCATCCACCATTTGGTTAACACTTGAGGTATCGTTTTGGTAAGCAACATCTAGTACATTCTCAACTTCCACCCTAACAACAGGCTTAGTTTTGATTACAACCAACCAATCAGCCTTATCCCTCCGCAATGGATGTCACGACCCAAAATCCACTATAGATCGTGATGGCGCCTAACGCCGCCGTCAGGCAAGCCAACAATGATTAATCAACTTAGTAACTCATTTTATTATTTTCGAAATCCTGAATCCCATTGAATAAGTAGTGTAAAATCTAGTACTCGTAGAAATCCCATGATTTTATTTTCCAATTTCCGTATAAGTTATAAATTATAAGGTGAAATGATAATAATTACGCGAACTACAACAATGAACATCCAGTAGGTACCTCCAAAATCGGATGTCACAAGTGCATGAGCATTTACTAAGGAGTACAATAATAATACAACATCTGTCTAGAATGTAAATAAGACAGGATAAAATAAATACTATGATGGAGACTTTGTGGACCGCGATGCGTAGCTTGGAATGCAGCTCATATGAAGTTTCCTCAACAGCTGCGCCTATGCGCCAAGATGATCATCAAATGAACCTGTCATATCCTGAATATTTAGTGCAGATGTGCAGCATGAGTACGTCAATCAACGCATACCCAGTAAATATCTAACCTAACCCCAGAGAAGTAGTGACGAGGGGTCCACATCGACACTTACTAGTGGTCCAATAAATCAATATGGTAAATCATAAACAGATAAGAGTACATCAATAGTAGTGAGGTAAATTTGTAACTAACACAATCTTCCAAAATTTCTTTTAACGATATCAGTTTCTCAATCTCGTATTCTATCACGACAACTAGGAAATATCAAGTGCCAATAACAAACGGATAAGAATTCCCATATAAAATGCAAGGCGTCAGTGGAAGGAAAATCTCGCGAATATTCGGACTGCTAGCGATATAACACACGATTACACCGAGGTCGTACGTCCAGATCTCAAAAAGAATATGATACTGCCGAGGCGATTGGTCCGATCCCATCATAACGTGTACACTGCCGAGGGTCGAAAGGCATGAACCATAGATGCATCCATTATACTGCCGATGTGAACAACCCACTCATATGAGAGTGTGGTACATAATCCTGCCGAGGCGTTCGGCCCGCTCCGCAAGAAAGGAAAGGAATTATCGAATTATAAGACTTGAGCTTACGATACAGTATATGAAAACAAGGTGAGTACGACCTTTACCGTTTCTCAAATAACTTGCCAACAACTCAAGGTAATAAGGCTTGGCCTAATATATATGTATATATTTCTAAATCAAGTTCAATTATAATTTCAATTAATTAAGCCAGCAGAATGAATTCAAATATTCCAAATATTACATGGTAAAGTCCTAAGTCTACCCGGACATAAACATGCTTTAGATACGTATGGACTCCCGTCACCTCGTGCATATGTATCACCCATAACTAATAGCACATAACAATTACATCACCTAGGGGGTATTTTCCCCCTCACGGAGTTAGACAGGAGACTTACCTCGCTCCGAAGTTCCATAGCCGACTCCAACACCACTCTAACACTCAACCCCAATCCAAACATTCCAAAACTAGTCAAACAATCACGGAAGCCAATAAAAATATACTCCAACATCATAATTAATTAATTCATAACACCTCCCATTTCTACTTGAAAAGTCAATAAAGTCAACCATCGGGTCCACGTGCCCGGATTCCAAAAATATTTGAAGATAAACTTTACCCATAATACCACGAACTCAAATATATAATTTATTCCTAATTTCATGTCCAATTTCGTGGTAAAAATTCCAAAATACCAATTTCTAGGTTTTCTCTTAAAATCCCACTATTTCTACATTTTTCATATAAATACAAGCCCAAATTTGTATATTTAACTCAAACTTGTAGAAATTACTTACCTCATGATTGACGATGAAAATGACGCTCCAAAATCGCTCCAAGTCTGTCTCCTATGTAAGAAATAAAATGAAAATGAGCCAAACCGACGTACTTAACAAGGCCCTCTACCCAGCGATCATCGCACCTGCGGTCACTTGACCACATTTGTTGTTCTGCAGGTGCGGTCCAAACATCGCATCTGCGAAAACCCCCTGACTCCCAACACTTCTCTTTTGCGGACAAGAGTCCACTTTTGCGGAATTCCTCTGCTTCTGCGCTCCTTCAGCCCAAGGTACCCTTCCCGTTTCTGCGACCAACAACCCGCACCTGCTAGCTCGCAGGTGCGGAAATTCCCTCGCACTTGCGCAACCACAACCTCTCACCCAGCATAACTTCTGTGACCCCTTCTATGCATCCGCAACTTCGTAGGTGCGGAATTTTCTCGCACCTGCGCCCCCAGACCTTCTTCACAAAAATCGCACCTGCGACGACCCCCTACGCGCCTGCGTGACCGCACCTGCAGCCACTCCTTCCACATGTACGATTACACCAGTCTTCAGCAGTAACAACATCTCCTCAAATCCGAATTCCAATCTGTTTTCAATCCGTTTTAAACCCGAGGCCCTCAAGACCCCATCCAAACGTACCAACACATCCCAAAATGCGATACGGACTTAGTCGAAGCCTCAAATCAAGTCAAACAATATCAAGATTATGAATCGACGGCCAAAAACCTTTCTTCCAACTTTCCATCCTTCAAACTTCGCCAAACACGTCCGAATTCACTTAAACATTCCAGAATGACACTCAAATACGCACAAGTCACAAATCACGATACGAACCTATTTCAAGGCTCGGAACTCCAAACGGACATCGATAATATCAAAATCCTCTTCCAACCAAACTTATGAATTTCTAGAACTTCCAAAATGCCAACATTCCATAATAGGCGCTGAAATACTTTCGGACCACCCGACACTCAACCCGAACATACGCCCAAGTCAGAAATCATCATACAAAACTATTGGAACCTTCAAATCCCGATTTCGAGATTGTTTACTCAAAAGTCAAACCTTAGTCAATTCTTCCAACTTAAAGCTTCCGAAATTAGAATTTTCCATCTGAATCGACTCTGAACTTCCCGAAATTCGATTCCAACTACGCGTACAAGTCATAAAACATGAAGTGAAGCTACCCAAGGCCTCAAATTGCCGAGCGACATGCTAGAGTTCAAAATAACCGGTCGGGTCGTTACAATGGATATGGAGCATAATACACGTGCCTAACATTTTCTGTAATTATAAAAGGATCATAGCGATCATACTCCCTCTTTTTATTAACCTCAATTATGTTGTACTGCGAGTGTACATTTGTACCTCTTCTAGGTGTTGGGTCAAACCACTTGCATCGGAAAAGTATGATCTTTTTATTTGGCCAACCTGAATATGATAATTCTAGAATCTATTTGATTACACCATAATAATCATTTCCCCCCATCCTGGTTGCCTTCACCGCCTTTAACACACACCCCACTGTTATTGCTTTTTTTATACTTGGAGCATTCCTCGGTGTGAAATTGTAACCATTCACAAAATACTTAGAAATAATTGTAACCGTAGGTGCAGGTCCCCAAGATTTATCTTTCAAAAATTGATTAACACTTTTGTTTGGATTAGTAACCTATATGTAATGTTAAATAAATCACAAGTGAGCAAGTATATTCACAAGTGACCAAGTATGTATATTCACATGCAAGAAAGTATGTAAGTTGCACTTACACACTCTTTAAACCATGCCTCAAATGTAGAATAAACAAGATCATGACCAAATTGACTCACAAAGTCACTAAGCAACACATTAAAAATTTTGTTAGTCGTATCAACCTAATTAAATAATAGTCCATGTAAATTAATCTTACGTTTACATTTACTTAAGAAAGGGTTGAACTTCCAAACAATTTAGCAACATATGATTTGAAGCTGATTTGTACTCCATACTACTTAGGCCCCTTTTTGATCGATCTTTAGAACCTCGGCCTAGTTGATTGAATATGGACATAGGTGGATATAATGGATCATTTGCAATCACGACATTGTGCTGATTGGGCCTATTTTTAGCACATGGCACATGACGTCGAAGTAGTAAGAACAAAAATGGGCAGTTTCCTTTGAAAGATAGGCTTCACATATAGATCCTTCAATCCTATTCCTCTGTTTAACAAGTCATTTACACTTGCCGATAGTACTTCACATTGTCATATTAGACGATAACGTTAAAAGAAAATTACAAGAATGAATCAAGGCTTGATCATTACCTCTCGAATGGATACATCCACCTGCATTGAACCGGCCCTCCAAGTCACACCTAGTGTACAAGGTGAATTGGAAGGTGTTCCATCACATCAAAGAAACCATATGGAAAAATCCTTTCCAGCTTATTACTGATTACAGGAATGTTCCGATTCATTAAAATAGGTTTTCTTCCCGTAATGTGGTAGAACATAAGTCTTTGAAGAACAAACTTATCTCTGTGATGGGTTTCCAGAAATTTCCAGGCAAACCTCAAAATGCAATATGGATTAAAGTTTCCATGAAGATATGACAGCCATGACTTTTCATATGAGTCAGCTTTCATTCAACCATATCGGCACATTTTCCCCAGGTTCGAAGCATAGCTCTCAAGCATCTTTAGGTTTGTAACCCACTCACAAATTTGTCGTCTTTGTTCCAAAGTGAATGTGTAGCTGGCCTTGGGCTTGAACACCTTACCATTGTTCGTAGACTACAAATGTAATTCAGGTCGCCTGCAATATTCTTGTAAGTCCAGTCTAGCCTTCGGGTTATCTTTTGTCTTATTCGTATCATCCATCACCGTGTTAAACAAATTGTCTAAATAGTTCTTCTCAATATGCATGACATCAAGATTGTGTCAGAGAAGATTATCCTTCCAATATGGCAACTCTTAAAATATGCTTTATTTTGTCCAGTTATGAGTAACACCATATCCAGAAAATCTAGAAGGTAGGGTCTCGGTAACTTTAGTGAAGTTCTGAACCCTCTTCCAAATTTCCTCACCGGACAAAATTGGAGGTGGCAAATCATATTCAACTGTATTCTCTTTGAATGCACACTTCATCCTTCTGAACTCAAGATCAACTGGTAAGAACTGACGATGACAATCAAACCATGACTGCTTTCGGCTATGTCTAAAAGTGAACATTTTACCATTTTCCATGCAGTAAGGACATGCCAACTTTCCAGCAGTCATCCACCTAGACAACATTCCATACGCAGGAAAATCATTAATGGTCCACATTAAATTAGCACGCACGTTGAAATTTTGCTTAGTTGATATGTCATATGTCTCAACTCCATCATACCACAATTGTTTTAGCTCATCAATCAGAGGTTGCAAATATACATCAATCAAACTCTTTGGATTGCAGGTATCGGGAATAACACAATTTAAAATAATATATGGACTAGTCATACACATTTCAAGCAGAAACTTATATGGCGTAATAAAGATTGGCCAGTATGAATATGGTTTTGCAGAAATAGAAAATGACGTGAAACCATCAGCACACAAACCCAACCGAACATTCCTCGATTCACTAGCATAATCCGGACGTCCTATCAAAATACTTCCAAGCTTCCCCATTAGAAGGATGACACATAACATGGGGCGGCTTTCTATTTTCATAATGTCATCTCATATGAGAAGCAGGACTCATCGGTGTGTACAACCTCTTTAATCTAGGAATAAGAAGTAAATAATGCATCGACTTCACAACAAGCTTCTTCCCATTGGAAACTCGCTTAAAATGAGTTTTTTCACAAAATTTATAACTTTCTAAATTTTCATCACCCTTATAATACAACATACAACTATCTTCGCAACAATCGATTCTCATAGACGAGAGTCCTAACTTAGAAATCAATCTTTTAGCCTTACAGAAATCATCAGGTATGTTGAAAGTTGAGTCAACTAGTTCACTCATAAGGCCAATGAAAGAATCCATTCCCGCTTGAGAAATATTAGTATCTGATTTGATACTTAATAATCTAATCGCAATAGACAACTGATAGTGCATACTCCCTTCACTTAGTGAACGACTAGCGGCCTCTAACTGTTCATAAAAATATTTTGCCTCTTCGTTAGGAACTTGTTCAACACTTTCATAGGGTTCAAACTAGACGTGCATCCCAAAAGCATCCGCAACCATTTTATGGTATTTTTACGATCCAAAATCCACTATAGGCCGTGATAGTGCCTAACACCGTTGTCAGGCAAGCCAACAGTGATTTATTAATTTAATTACTCATTTTAGAATTTTGAAATCATAAATTTCCTTAATTGAACAGTATAAAATAGAATTTATAGAGTAAATAAAAATATTTACACGAACCACAATAATGAATAACCTGAAGGAACCCCCAAAACCCGGTGTCACAAGTGCCTGAGCATTTTCTAAGGAATATAGTAATAATACAACATATGTCTTGAATGTAATAGGACGGAATAAAATAAATAGGACAATGAAGACTCGGTGGACTGCGATGCGTAGCCTAGAATACAGCTCACATAAAGTCTCCTCAAGAGGTGCACCTACGCGCCAAGGTGATCATCAATGAACTTGTCAGATCCTGCACATTTAGTGCAGAACTGCAGCATGAGTACGTAAATCAACGCGTACCCATTAAGTATCTAGCCTAACCCCAGAGAAGTAGTGACGATGGGTCGACATCGACACTTACTAGAGGTCCAAATAAATAATATGATAAATTCATAATAGATATGAAATGTACAGCTATAGTGAAGTAAATTTGTAATCCCCATAATATTTTTTCTATTATAAGAAAAATCAAATTATGGTGGATGTCTACTCTTCCTCCATGATCTTCTCAAATGCATAATGACATATTCAATGACATATTTCTATGCTTAATGACATATTCAATGACATATTTCTATGCTTAATGACATATTCAATGACATATTTTTTTTTATTTTTCATGCCTATATAAAAGCCTTGTAATAGATAGGAAAATACACACAATTGAAGAAGAAAATCTCTTTCTTCTCTCTATCTCCATTTCTTGTTCATGTTTTACTAAATTATTTTTATTTCATAACAACATGTCTTGTTCATATTTTACTAAGTTGCTTTTATTTTATAACACATTATCAGCACAAATTGCTCATTTCATGATCTTCTACGTCAAGACTATGTAAATTATAAGCAGGCAATGAGATCAAGTACAATGAAAAATGTCTTGGATGATAATACAAAGATAAGTTTTACATCCATCTAAACCCATTCATACTTTCATATCTTTGCATTAACTTTATGTGCAGTGTTTAGTAAAAATATTTTTTTTCAATTCTATCGAGTGAAATAAAGAACTGAAAAGTTATGTCTTTATTTGCTACATCTCTTATAGGACAAAGATAATATTCCAACGTATATATTTGTTCTGACCGTTTACATACTATGATAGATAATTATTAAGGTAATTTAGTAATAATATTTCTACCATCACATGATGTATTTCATTGAAAGCAAAATTATCAAATATGTAGGCGATTTTACAGTACCTTGCAAATTTGGCATTCGAATATACAATCAATATACACTCATTATAGTTATAATTTATAATAGTCACAGTTATGCATTAAGTCTTAAATATTTTTGCTGGAAACATAAGGCCCATTCCTCCGTATTGAATTTATTTGGTGAAGTTCTTATAGTCTTTGAAATATAAGTGGTTATAGGTTATTTGCACATTTCCCCTAATTAATTTATTAAAATGTAAAAGTGATTGTATCATTTTTTTTAAAAAATAACTAGCATTTTTGTTGCAGAGGAACTGTTTTAAGATTGAAATAGTTATATATGTCTTCTTGAAAGTTAATTTACTTATGCCTATAATTATGAAGTAATAATATTTTAAAGGCTCGAGTGCGAGTCCTGGTGTATTTTGGCCTATTATGCCAAAGATTGAGGGTAAGACGATGGGTTCAAGTCCCAACATACTATGTTGATGAAAAGATGTTGGATTCAAGTTCTAATGCATTATGGCCTAGCATGCCTTTATATGGGTAAGGCATTGGGTTTGAGTCCGAATGCACCATATTGATAATAATAATAATAATAACTCAAGAAAAATTATGTATTTTTCATGAAAAAGCATGAAGCTTGTCCCACTTGATTTGCTCCATTGTTGAAGTGAATGTGATAGCAGTGTATAATAAGTCTAAATAAAGACAAGTGGTTGACCAATGAATGTGGGCGTGCGAAAGGCCAAAATAATAATAGTTATCACTATGGTAATTATAAAAAAAAAAAAAAAAAGACAATGTTTACCATCAAATTGGTATGAAAAAAATAATAATAAAAATAAATCACATTGTCTGATTATACTCTATTCTTTAAAGAGAATGTGACTAGTGATAAACATTGAGAATGCATACTCATTCCTAAAAGTGAATGTGAAAATATATATATGTAATAAAGATTTTGCTTAATAATGTACTTGTGCATGGTTGGATAAATACTACAACTCACCTCTAAGGGAGGTTTGAGACAAAGAAAGATAATGAATATTACTGTGTAGTTACATGAATATATCATTGGTCGCATACATGTGATACGCCAAAACAAAATAAAATTTTCAAGCCTTATGAAAGTTATTAAAAGAAAAATTAAAGCAAGAAATTATTTTGCTTATGATGATTTTGAGCATGTCAATTATTATGATATGATTCTCTTTGTGAATGAGACATTCATTATATGGATGGTGTGATAAAAGATCTTGTAGTACAAAAGCAGTTAAGAGCTCTGAAAGAACTAATTTGTTACTACCTGGATGAATGAAATTGTTCATGATATTAATATTGTAGTAAGTCTCAAAAGAAAAATTTTGATTTACAAATATATTAGCCAAAGTGGTTGGCATATTGACACTATAAATAAAAAGAAGATTGAATATCTTTATATTACTATAATCATACCGGGTAAATATGAAAGGTTACCTAACTTTTCTTCTATCTGTACTACACAAGTATAAGCATGATGATGCAATCACAAGCCACAAGTAAACTAGAGGTTTACTGAAATAAATATTAATTGGCATGACCGGTTGACCATCTCGGTTCAATTATGATGCGAAAAGATTAATTGAGAATTACATTGGCATATATTGAAGAAATATAAGATTCTTCAAGAATTCTCTTATGCTACTTATTCTCATGATATACCAGTTAAGGTTGGGATTGAATCCCTTGATTTCTGGAACGAATAAAATGTGATAAATATATGGGCCCAGTCACCTTCCATGTGGATCGTTTACTATCATATGATTTTAATAGATGCATCTATTCTATGGTCACATGTGCATTTGTTATCAACTTGTAGTTTGGCTTTTGCAAGATTGATTGCTCAAATTATTAGAGCACAGTTTCAGAATATAAATTATGATGATTTATCTTGATAATACTAGTTTAAATCCAAGTTGGTTTAGCCGAAATTGTATGCCTCCAATTATATCTAAACCATTGGTTATGAGAACAAAGTTGCTAAAATAAAATTTGGTATGTGATGTATTATTCAATATACAACAGCACTTGTACGCATCTAGCCAAGTTATGATAAGTTCTCCCTATCACAATCGGTTCAGGGTCAGGAACCAAATAATTTCCATCTAGAAATATGAATGTGCTAAATGATTTAATTATTCTACCAAAATGCACAAAGATGGATCCCCAAATAAGGCTAGGGATATGTGTTGGTGATCCCAACAATAGGGGGAGAAAATGGACAGCTGAAAAAGTAATGCATGTAATGAATTATTATGAGTACATCGAGATCCTCGTACGAGAAAATATGAACTTGAAGTTCAAGTGATAATTCATTTGCAAAATATTGACAAGCGTATTTGCTGACCCAAAGCTAAATGTCATATTTAGCTGCTAATACTCCAAATAAAATAAAGTTCATAATGAATAGAGTCCATAGCATGCATAAAGCATAATAGACTAATCGGTTGCAAAGATAAAACTCCTTGAAGAAGGAGAGGAGCAAATATTCAAGATGGTCATAATAAGGAGGCAAGTGCTCTAGAAGAGCACCACGACATAACACTTCATAAGACCTCATGGGAGAGGCTAAGGTACCTGAAAATAATAAGATAAAGAGATCTCAATAAGTTATGTCTTTATTGGGTAATAGTAGAACCGATATAAAATGATCGCCGACGATATTGTTAATATAATGTAGTGCTCAATATTATTAATTTTGACAAGGATCTTGAGCTCAAATTTGTCATGAAATTTGGACAGATAAATGATTGGCCAAATAAAAAATACGCAATAAAAATTAATTTCACATGAAAAATATGAAGTTCGACGGATAGTCCTAACACCTAAAAGTATAAAGCCAGTGGAGGTATAAATGTGTTCTTGTGCAGTAAAAAAGGTCAAGTCGATAGACAAAAAGACGACTTGTGTCACAAGAAGATTTGTAAATATCCTAGCATTGATTATATAGAGACATGTTCTCATGGGGTGGATGTCGCCATTTCAGGTTTTAATCTGACAATACAAGAAAAACTTGATATGCGTATAATAGAAATCATTGAAGGATTTAAATTGTTTTGAAGCATATTAAGGTTTTCAAGAAATTTATTAAATAAAACTTCAAAAATCCTTATACGGATTGAAACAATCAGGGCGCATGCGGTATAATCGCCTGAGTGAGTACCTGTTGAAAGAAGGGTACAAGAATGATTCAATTTGTCCTTGTGTCTTTATAAAAAGATCTGGATCTAAATTTGTTATAATCACATTGTATGTTGATAATTTAAATATCATTGGAACTCCTAGGGAGCTTCCTAAAGTAGTAGAGCTTACTAAAGTAGTAGACTATTTAAAGAAAAAATTTGAAATGAAAGATCTTGGAAAGACAAAATTTTGTCTTGCTCTACAAATTGAGTATATGAAAGATGGAATTTCTGTCCATCAATCAGCATACACTAAAATGATATTAAAGCGATTTTATATAGATAAAGCACATCCATTCCGACCTCATGAAAATAATGAAGAGCTTCTTGGTCCCGATGTACCATATCTTAGTGTAATTGGTGCACTAATGTATATTTCTAACATTACAAGTTCTGACATTACAAATTGAAGGAGACATTGGAATGGAATCAAACACATATTGTGGTATCTAAAAGGGACTACCGATATGGGATTATTTTATGGCAATGATTGCAGTCCTAATCTTGTTGGTTATGCCGATGCTGGGTATTTATATGACTCACAAAAGGTTCGATCTCAAACAGGCTATGTGTTTACATATGGAGGCACTGCTATATCTTGGCGATCGACTAAGCAATCAATCGTGGCTACCTCATCTAATCATGCTGAGATAATTGCTATTCATGAAGCTAGTCGAGAATGTGTATGGTTGAGGTCTATAATACACCTTATTCGAGACAAATGTGGTTTGAAGTGTGGCAAATTACCCACAATTTTGTATGAAGACAAGGCAACATGCATAGCCCAGTTGAATGGAGGATTCATAAAAGGGGATAGGACAAAGCACATTTCACCAAAGTTATTTTTCACACATGATCTTCAAAAGAATGGGGATATCAATGTGCAACAGATCCGTTCAAGTGATAATATGGATGATTTGTTCCCCAAATCTCTACCGACATCAACCTTCAAGAAACTAGTGTACAAGATTGGGATGCAAAGGCTCAAGGATGTGAATTGATGCTCTCATCAGGGGGAGTTAATACGCATTGTACTCTTTTTCCCTTACTAGGTTTGTCCCACTGGGTTTTCCTTGCAAGGTTTTTAACGAGGCAACCAAAAGGCGTATTTCTAAACATGTGTACTCTTTTTCCTTCACTAGAATATTTTTCCCATAGGGTATTTTCCTAATAAGATTTTAACGAGGCACATTATCTATGGACATCCAAGGGGGAGTGTTATAAGAAAAATAAAATTATGGTGGATGTCTACTCTTCCTCCATGATCTTCTCAAATGCATAATGACATATTCAATGACATATTTCTATGCTTAATGACATATTCAATGACATATTTTTCTTCACTTTTCATGCCTATATAAAGGCCTTGTAATTGATAGGAAAATACACACAATTGAAGAAGAAAATCTCTTTCTTCTCTCTATCTCCATTTCTTGTTCATGTTTTACTAAATTGCTTTTATTTTATAACAACATGTCTTGTTCATGTTTTACTAAGTTGCTTTTATTTTATAATATTTTTCAATTTGTTCCCTTTAAAGCATAAATTTTCTCAATATTATATTCTTCCTTAATATCTCAAAACATGCATCGGCGGAAGGTTAGCTCGTAAATATTCGGGCTACTAGCGACATAACGCACGATACTGCCAAGGTCGTTCGGCCCGATCCTGAATAACGTGTGCACTACCAAGGGACGTGCGACACAATCCATAGATGCATCTATATACTGCCGAGGCGTTCGGCCTGCTCCACAAAAAAAGGAAGGAAGTTACCGAATTACGAGGCGCATGTTTACAATACCGCACATAAGCACAAAATGAATTTAATCTTTATCATTTTTCAAATAACTCGCCCACAACTCAAAGTATTAAGGCTTAGCCTAGTGTACATATATTTATTTCTAAATCAATTTCAATTATAACTTCAATTAATTAAGCCAACAGAATGAGTTCAAGTAATTCAAACAATTCATGATAAGATCCTAAGTCTACCCGAACATAAATATGCTTTAGCTACGTACGGACTCTCGTCACCTCGTGCGTACGTAGCACCCACAACTAGTAGCACATAACAATAGATATCACCTAGGGGTAGTGTCCTCCTTACAAGGTTAGATAGGAGACTTACCTCGCTCCGAAGTTCCATAACCAGCTCTAAAGCCTCTCTAACACCTCAAACCGATGCTTGTCGATCCAAAACTAGTCAATCAAGGTGAAAACCTCAAAATATACTCTAATACCCATAATTTAACAATTTATAATAATTCCCAGCTTCGCCCAAAAGCCAACAAAGTCAATCCTCGGGCCCACGCGCCCGGATTCCGAATATTTTGAAGATAAACTATACCCATAACACTACGAAATCAAATATATAATTTATTCCTAATTCCATATCCAATATCGTGGTCAAATTCCAAAAATACTAATTTCTAAGTTTTCTACCAAAATTCTAAATTTCTACTAATTTTCATGTTTAAATCCATATATAAACCTTGTAATTAACTCACAATATACGGGAATTACTTACCTTGACATAAATGATGAAAATCTTCCCTCTAAGAGCTCCAAATATCGCCCAACCAAATGAAAAAATGTAAGAGAAATGGGCTAAGTCTCGGATTAAAAATACCCCACTGCCCAACGACTTTTGCACCTGCGAGCTTGCTTTTGCGAGACCAACCTCGCTTCTGCGAATGACCAGTTCTAGTTGAAGCCTTGCACCTGCGGACACTGGCTCCGCTTCTACAGAACTGCGGGTGTGGCTAGAGTTGCGCTTCTGCGCCTCCTTCACCCGCTCCTGCGATCACGCATGTGCGGGAAGTTCTTCGCACTTGCATTCACGACCCAAAATCCATTATAGGTTGTGATGGAGCCTAAAACCGTTGTCAGGCAAGCTAATAACAATTGATTAACTTAATTACTCATTTTAGTATCTGAAATCATGATTTCCTTCAATTTAATAATAAAATATGACTTTACAGAGTAAATAAAAATATTTTCACAATTTCAATACCAAACAACCCATAATCACCCCAAAATTCGGTGTCACAAGTGCATGAGTATCAACTAGGAAGTAGAATAAAATACAGTCCGAATACAAATTTAACAAGAAAAATATAAATACTCGGAAGGAGACTCTGTTGGTTGCGGATCGTAGTATAGAATGCAGCTCACCTAAGTCCCTGCAATAACCGCACCTCTTCTCCCACAAGGCCATTAGACATATATGTACTTGCACAAAAATATACAGCAAGTGTTGTATGAGTACGTAAATCAACGCGTACCTAGTAAGTATCCCGTCCATCCTCGAAGAGGTAGTGAGGAGGGGTCGACTCCGACACTTACTTTAGGCTAACAATAAATACCGATATTATACTTAAGCATGCATTGTACGAAATAGCTGTAAACTCAATAACAAGAAGTGAGTGGACAATTCTTTTATTACTAGAAAATTTTTCCAAACTTATTCTCATCGTTTAACAATTTATATCTCAAGCCAAAGAAGCAATATCAATTATAATTGGTTCCAAAGATTTATCATGCGCAAATTATGCCGAGGTCGTACGGCCCGATCCAACAAAATATTTAAAGTGTGCACCACCGAGGGTCGAACGGCACGAACCATAGATGCATCTATCTGCTAAACGAGGTGTTCCGCCCGCTCCACAAAAGAGAAAATACATTAAACAACCAATTCAAGATTTATTAAGGGGCAAATATTTCAAGAATTTCAAATTCTCATTTAACGGTCAAGTAAATGAAGTTTAACCTTTTTACAATTCCTTTATCGATTTTATAAGTGTTTTAAACAATTAAATTATTAAGAAGGATGCAAACATCGCAAGTACAACATGATATGGGTCCTAGACTACCCGGACATAAGCATAATAGTAGCTGCGCACGGACTCTCATAACCTCGTGCGTACGTAGCCCCCACAAATAGAAGCACAAAATAATTTGATTCACTTATGAGGTTAATTGCCTCTTACAAGGTTAGAAAGGAGACTTACCTCGCTTCGAGATTCCATAACCGGCTCCAAAGCCTTTCCAACAACTCAAACCAATGTCAATCGCTCCAAAACTAGTCAATAAAGGTGCAAATCCATAAATATATACTCTAATACTTATTATAATTCAATTTACAATAATTTTCGACTCCGCTCAAAAAGTCGATAAAAATCACCCTCGGGCCCATGTGGCCGGATTTCGAAAAGTTTTGAAGACAAACACTACCCATAGTACTACGAACTCAAATATATAATCTATTCTCAATTTCATGCCCAAATTCGTGATCAAAACCCAAGAATACCAATTTCTAGGTTTTTCTTCAAAATCCAGAATTTCTACGAATTTTCATGCTTGAATCCATGTATAAATCTTGTATTTAACTCACAATACGCGGGAATCACTTACCTTGACATAGATGATGAAAATACCTCCTTGAAGCCCTCCAAAATCGTCCCAACTAAGTGAAAAATGAGAGAAGAAGAGTCAAATCTCACCCTTAAAATAACTCTACGCAGTGATTTTTCACACCTGCGGAGCCTTGGCCGCATCTGCAGTCCCGCACCTGCGAAAAAAATCCTTGCATGTGCGCATTTCCCTTGCCTGGACCATCTTTGCATCTGCGGACAAAAGGGACCGCTTCTGCGAGTCCATCCGCTCCTATGACTACTGCTCTCGCACTTGCGGTTATGCAGGTGCGCCAAAACTTCTGCACCTACGGTGGCTGGGCTGCCCTCACTCTTTCGCTTCTGAGGCTCGTAGTTCATACCTGCGAGCTCGCACATGTGGCTGGCCAAGCGCAAGTGTGATTATGACAGCAACTGGGAGCTTCAACTGTTGCTCCCAATTTCCAACTTGGTCTGAGCCTCATCCGATTGCCACTCGGGGACCCCGGGGCCCCGCCCGAACATAACATCAAGTTTGGAATCATAAAACGGAGTCACTCGAACCCTCGGAACGCCTGAAACTACATTAAAACTAAGAATCGCACCCTAATTCAAGCTTAATGAACTTTAGAACTTCAAACTTCTACATTCGATGGCAAAACCTTTCAAATCATGTCCGATTGACCTCAAACTTCGTACACAAGTCACATTCGACATTACGGACTTACTTCAACTTCCGGAATCGGAATCTGACCCCGATATCACAAAGTCCAATCCCGGCCAAACTTTCCAAAAACCTTCAAATGTCTAACTTTCACCAAATGACCTCGAAATGACCTACGGACCTCCAAATCCACTTCCGAATGCACTCCCAATACCAGAATCACCATACAGAGCTATTCCAAGACTCGGAATCCCAAACGGACATCGATAACATTGAAATATGCCTCAACCCAATTTTTATGAAATTCTTTCAAAATGCCAACTTCCACAATAGGCGCCGAAACGCTCCCGGGGTCATCCAAATCCTGATCCGCACATACGCTCAAGTCCAAAATCATCATACGAACCTGTTGGAACCTTCAAATCCCGATTCTGAGGTTGTTTACTCAAAAATCACACTTTAGTCAATTCCTTCGACTTAAGTCTTCTGAAATTAGAATTTTCTTTCCAAATCAACTCCGAACTTCCCGAAATTAAATTTCGACCATGCGTACAAGTCATAATACCTGAAGTGAAGCTACTCAAGGCCTCAAACCGCCGAATGACGCACTAAGGCTCAAAACAACTGGTCAGGTCGTTACATTCTCTCCCACTTAAACATACGTTCGTCCTCGAACGTGCTAAGAACTGCTCTGGAGTTGTCTAAAATCACTGGTCAACACCTCGTGCACCTGCCCGTGCTATCAGAACCCAGTTGAGCACATTAGCTCGAGCCAGTCTAAAGATCTTCCCTTTTATTTAGTCAAGTAAGCCTTAGGGTCAAATTCCAACATCCGGAATTCTCCACCAGGCATGTTTCCAACATACGAACACTGTATCAATCACTACAAGATGCACCAATACAAGATTTCATACCTTTGCTAAATTTACACCATGCACCGCATAAATCACATCACCATAATAACATCCTCTAACGGCAATATCCAAAATTCCACGTATTCGATGCCCACAACACACTTCATGACACATATAAGTCATGTTCCAACTCTTGCAATACTGCCACGACGGAAGAGATGTGTAAAAATTCATAACCAACTTCTGAGTTAACGAATCATTGAGTCTCTCCTCCCGACAAGAACCATTACCTCATCACGAACCAAATAATGATATTTGCTCTTAAATATGCCTCATATAAATCCGATCGCACTGATCTCAGGTCCAAAAATCTCGTCTCATCCAGTACAAGTCGTTCCAGCAATAAGCCATCACAAACACTACCAAAGGTCTCATATGATGCACCCATGTGCCAACAATCCACAAACTCAAATGTGGTACATAATGAAAGCGAACTATGGAAAGAACTACTCAACCCATGTAACTAATTAAACAACTGAAAAGATGTCATGAATCTTTCTCAGAAAATGCGGGACAAAACACACAGGAATAGACATAGGGAACTGTACATCACACAGTTGCGGCGTGCAACCCGATCCACACATGATACCGTTACGGCGTGCAATCCGATCCAACCATGATACCCGTTGCGGCGTGCAACCCGATACAAACAACATCTCTGTGGCAGCGTGCCACCCGATCCACACAAAATAATAAATAAGGAAATACCCATCAAACCAGAAATATTTATACCTACGAAATATCTGAATATCAACCACAAGCACGCGAAGTACATAATACAAATCCTGGGGAGACGCGTAGTGTCATACGCTATAAAACTCAAGCACAACTAAGGTGCAATATATGATCTGCTCTCGATAGCCATCCTACTCACATAACACCACCTCTACACGGGACCTCAACATATTGTACAAATAATCAAGTCGTCTCACGACCCACATGGCACAATAGAGTATTGCATGAAATAGTTGGCGACGAAATTAACATCACATGCCCGAATACTCCTCCATAAGGAATGTTATGCTGAATGAACACACCCAGGCTGGTGTAGAATACACATCTATATCTGGACCTATCAACGGACCTCAAACTGATTCTTATCATACCATTCTTGAGAAAATACCCTCTCAAGGATCCACAATGACCTTTTTCCTATGACACACAAGAACAGCCGTCAAATCCGGAACAAACTTCCACAATTCACAACCAACTGAATAGAGCGTCTTTCAGGCCTAAACTCTCACATAAGAGATAGTACCAAATCTCCAAACTTGGTTCCAATCTTTAATCAATAAAGTGACTACATCACTTATACAATCTTCCCGTGGGATACGCTTCCACGACCTTCCGCACCAGGTAACAAGTCGCACATCCATACCGCCAGCCACACTAATGTTGTAAAGCATATCAAGAAGCCGCAAATCAGTACACAAAGTCTCTTACACAGAACACCGATCTCAGGTGACGCTAAAGACAATACCAGCTTACTCTAAACATCTGAATTCTTCCCTGCTCATCCGATATCGTGACATTCTTGTCAACACCGAACCGCAACCTTGATCCTCAGGTTCCAATTTCCCATGCCGCTCACTGCACCTAACATGCCAATACGTGAGAGTACCAGAATTCCATAATAACCCCTGATCCACTAATAGAATAAACACTTCATCATATAGAAACCTTTTACTTAGCTAATTTCAAAAGAACCAATGCAACACGCAACTAAATTCCCAAACTACAGAACATAAAACCTCATGTCGTGATCTAAACGGCCATAACTGTTCCAGAAATCCCATTACACAACAAAGCCATACAAATCGAATACCTCCCAAATCAACCAAGTTATGGTGGCATTCAAGCCCAAGTGTACAACCACAAACTACATGTATAACTTCACGCTGGAGAAACTGGTCACTGCCATAACCGTATTTATTCAACCATTACCAACTGAGCCACTTCTTATAATTTACTCGGGACTTGCCCTAGAAATAATAATAGCTCCATTCAAAATCATGAACCCAAATCCGCACTCATCCTGAGTGACCTTATTTCACAAGACCACGTTGTCTCCAAAACCCACAAACCATCTCATACCCTCCTTATGCGCATATTCTCATCTTCAACTGGTACACCCATTCTGAAAATCTCTCTATGAATCTGAAGTTATTTTCTCCCATTCCTCCAATGCCACACCGCAGATCGAAGATAACGTAGAACACTCCAAGCCACTTTTCATAATCTACTGCAAAAGATCAAATACTTAACCATACTACTGGCTCGAAATCCTTAGGCACTGCACTTTAATTTTGAACCTACTAGGACCATTGTTGAGAGTCACCCACTCTGACTTGTTCCCAATTATGATCAAACTCCAAGGCCCTGCTAGCACATGAACACCTTCTCAAAGAAGCACTTGGCTGACTCCCTTTCCTTGTACATCACATCTACATGAAGCATAAAGTCCGAGTCTTCCCAAAGCCTGAATATGAATCGTTAAGGCCAATTGTAGCATACATTCCTCAAATCCTTGGCTCAAATCACCACTGATGTTCTCTTTCCTTAGTCGTAACAACCCACCAATATGCCGATAACTAGAAACCTCACAAGTAGACGACCATGCAATCCAATCGTAGGTGGTGGGGCTCTCCCACTTAGCTTGAAGCTACCATTACATGACCCTGGAACCTACCAAGATTCCTTCTTCCTTACTGACATGACCTCGTGCAATCGACCTACCAAATTCCTCGAAATCTTCCTGTTAACCATTTCATGAATGCTTTGAATCACTAGCCACATTTACATATTCGACCTCTTAAGGGATAACCAGTAAAATTCTTCGTAGAAGCTTCATCAACACCATGCAACTGCTAACATGCTCACAGGAGATATCCCACCAGTGGAAATTCCATGCTGACCTCTTTCAACGACGTTGCACCGAGTACAATTATTAAGAAACTAATAAACCCTCATGAGCCTGTGCTCATTCACCAGCTGTACAAATCCGTTCACTCCCCATTGACATCAACTAAAGGAGCGACGTTACATTCCAATCCAAGTCATGTTTCCCCCTCTTTATATTAAGCAACTCCCTCCTGTCGTATCCAACCTTCCTCAGTAGCTTCCAATATTCCAAATTGGTCCGTAGTCCTAGTCACTATCCACCATGAATCCCAAATCACTCTAAACTTTCCCCAAGGCAGGTAGCTATCCTACCATAGAATTATCCTACCACAGAACCCATATGCTACTCTGCCACTCTCCCACTTTGGTCAAACCCTCTCCTTCAGGAAACTACTCGACTTCTATTTCTCATACTTGGCCTTCTAGAATTTTAACCACCGCAAGACACCTCCCACATGTCCTTCCTCATCTTTCGCTGCCCAGTTGTTGCCTTAAATCAAAATCTATCTTTATAGCACTTGAACCAATCGATCGCTATCAACTTTAAACCTTTCCGAAGATCATCTTTCTTGAGTAATCAACACTAGAAACACTGATTTGATTCTAAAATCGCTACACCCCATTATTTCTGACAACCGCTTCTCTGGTACCATTTCACAATACCCCGCCCCAAAGGCGAATTGATGAAGACCACAACACCGGCAAACTTAACGCATCTAATCCAGGACGACGACGACACATTACAGATGAAAATATCACCGCGCTCTAAATACCCAGTCTCGTTACTCCATCAACCCAAACCTGAACGTTCGTAGTTTGATTGCTTCTCCTCCGTCGGAACTAAATGCTAAACCTCTAAGCCGTGAAATGAGAGGTCCTTTTATCAAGTCATTTACTGTCGCGATCCATAGATAAGCACCCTACTATTACACCAACACTATACAATAGTAACGTACAAATTATCATAACAATCAGTGCCAAATCTCAAACCATAGGCAATACTGATAGTGGGCTAAAATGATAGAACAGCCTTCCGCAAGGCGACGACAATAGCCCAATCAAATATGCATGGAGAAACATCCCGCACCACATCTGCAGTACCATTAAAATTCCCCGATTCCAAATTAATAACAAGCGTTTCACATCGCACAAGATTGAATAGGAAAGAAATAAAGGTACAAGCCTCAAAAGAATCAATTCGTACGATGAGGAATTAAGAAGAAAAATGCTCCTAACAGCCTTGTAGCCTCTCAAAGATAAGTACAGACATCTCCGTACCGATCCACAAGACTCTACTAGAATCGCTCATGACTCGTGAGACCTAAGTGAACCTAGTGCTCTGATACCATGTTATCACAACCCAAAATCCATTATAGGTCGTTCTGGCGCCGAACACCGATGTCAGGCATGCCAACAACAATTAATTATCTTAATTACTCATTTTAGTATTTGAAATCACGATTTCCTTCAATTTAATAATAAAAGATAGACTTTACAGAGTAAATAAAAATATTTTCACAATTTCAATACCAAACAACCCATAATCACCCCCAAAATCCAGTGTCATAAGTGCATGAGCATCAACTAGGAAGTAGAATAAAATACAGCATATGTCCGGATACAAATTAGACAGGAAAAATATAAATACTCGAAAGGAGACTCTACTAGCTGCGGATCGTAGTATAGAATGCAGCTCACCTAAGTCCCCGCAATAACCGTGCCTCTGCGCCCACAAGACCACTATACATATATGTACCTGCACAAAAATGTACAGCAAGTGTAGTATGAGTACGTAAATCAATGTGTACCCAGTAAGTATCTCGTCTAACCTCGAAGAGGTAGTGAGGAGGGGTCGACTCCGACACTTACTATGGGCTAACAATAAATACTGATATTATACTTAAGCATGGATTGTATGAAATAGATGTAAACTCAATAACAAGAAGTGAGTGGACAATTCTTTTACTAATAGGAAATTTTTCCAAACTTATTCTCGTCGTTTAACAATTTATATATCAAGACAAGGAAGCAATATCAATTATAATTGGTTCCAAAGATTTATCATGCGCAAATTATGCTGAGGTCGTACGACCCGATCCAACATAATATTTAATCTGTACACTGCCGAGGGTTGAACAGCACGAACCATAGATGCATCTATCTACTACTGAGGCGTTCGGCCCGCTCCACAAAAGAGAAAACACATTAAACAACCAATTCAAGATTTATTAAGGGGTAAAATATTCCAAGAATTTCAAATTCTCATTTAACGGTCAAGTAAATGAAGTTTAACCTTTTTACAATTCCTTTATCGAGTTTCTAAGTGTTTTACACAATTAAATTAACAAGTAGGGCGCAAACATCGCAAGTACAACATGATATGGGTCCTAAACTACCCGGACATAAGCATAATAGTAGCTATGCACGGACTCTCGTCATCTCGTGCGTACGTAGCCCCCACAAATAGAAGCACATAATAATTTGATTCACCTATGGGGTTAATTCCCTTTTACAAGGTTAGAAAGGAGACTTACCTCGCTCCAAGATTCCATAACCGGCTCCAAAGCCTTTCTAACAACTCAAATTAATGTCAATCGTTCCAAAACTAGTCAATAAAGGTGCAAATCCACAAATATATACTCTAATACTCATTATAATTCAATTTACAACAATTTCCAACTCCACTCGAAAAGTCGATAAAAATCACCTTCGGGCCCACGTGCCCAGATTCCGAAAATATTTGAAGACAAACACTACCCACAGCACTACGAACCCAAATATATAATCTATTCTCAATTTCATGCCCAAATTTGTGATCAAAATCCAAGAATACTAATTTCTAAATTTTTCTTCAAAATCCCAAATTTCTACAAATTTTCAAGCTTGAATCCATGTATAAATCTTGTATTTAACTCACAATACGCGGGAATCACTTACCTTGACATAAATGATGAAAATTCCTCCATGAAGCCCTCCAAAATCGCCCCAACTAAGTGAAAACTGAGAGAAGAAGAGCCAAATCACGCTCTTAAAATGATTCTGCCTAGCGATATTTCTCACCTGCGGAGCCTTGGCCGCATCTGTGGTCCCGCACCTGCGACAAAAATCCTTGCAGGATAGCTAACACTAGCATTATTCGTAATTAGACTAACTTTTTCGCTTTTGCGGCTCGTAGCTTGCACCTGCGGCTGGCCAAGCGCAGGTGTGATTATGACAGCAACTGGGAGCTTCAGTCGTTGCTCCTAATTTCCAACTTGGTTTGACCTCGTCTGATTGCCACTCGGGGCCCCCGGGGCCCCTCCCGAATATACCAACAAGTTTGAAATAAAAAAATGGACTCGCTCGAACCCTCAAAACGCCCGAAACAACATTAAAACTAAGAATCACACCACAATTCAAGCTTAATGAACTTTAGAACTTCAAACTTCTACATTCGATGCCAAAACCTTTCAAATCTCGTCCGATTGACCTCAAATTTCGCACACAAGTCACATTCGACATTATGGACTTACTCCAACTTCCGGAATCAGAATCAGACTCCGATATTACGAAGTCCACTCCCAGCCAAACATTCCAAAAATCTTCAAATTTATAACTTTCGCCAAATGACCCCGAAATGACCTACGGACCTCCAAATCCACTTTCGGACGCGCTCCCAATACGAGAATCACCATACAGAGCTATTCCCAGATAACATTGAAATATGCCTCAACCCAATTTTTATAAAATTCTTCCAAAATGCCAACTTCCACAATAGGCGCCGAAATGCTCCCGGGTCATCCAAAACCCGATCTGGACATACACCTAAGTCCAATATCATCATACGAACCTGTTGGAACCTTCAAATCCCGATTTTGAGGTCTTTTACTCAAAAATCACACTTTAGTCAATTCTTCCAACTTAAGGCTTCCGAAATTAGAATTTTCTTTCCAAATCAAGTCTGAACTTACCCGAAATTAAATTCCGGCCATGCGTACAAGTTATAATAGCTGAAGTGAAGATACTTAAGGCCTCAAACAGCCGAAATACGCGCTAAAGCTCAAAATGACCGGTCGGGTCGTTACACTAGTGACCACTACCAGCCTCTGCCCAGCTCCCCCTTCAGTCGCTTCTGCGACCAAGACTTCGCAGAAGCGGTTGCACCAGCAACTAGAATTTTTCCAGCTTTTCCTTAAGTGAAAATCCGATCCGTTAACCATCCGGAATTCACCCGAGGCCCCCGGCACCTTGACCAATTATACCAATGTGTCCCGAAACACATTACGAACTTAGTTGAGGCCTCAAGTCACGCCAAGCAACATCGAAACTACGAATCGACGATCGAAATCCTTCTTAAAACTTTTCAAACTTCCAAACTTGGACGAACACGTCCGAACCATACCAAAACATTCTGGAATGACGCCAAACTTTGCGTTCAAGTCAGGAATCATAATAAGAGCCCATTCCAAGGCTCGGAATCCCAAACGGATATAGATAACACCAAATCCCAGTTCAAACCAAACTTAGGAAATTCTTAAGCCTTCAAAATGCCAACCTTCCATAATAAGCACTAAAATACTCCCGGGTAATTCGATACTCAATCCGAACATACACCCAAGCCCGAAATTATCATACGAACCTATTGGAACCTTCAAATCCTGATTCCGAGGTCGTTTACTCAAGAGTCAAACCTTAGTCAATTTTTTCAACTTAAAGCTTCTGAAATTAGAATTTTCCATCTGAATCAACTCTGAACTTCCCGAAATTCAGTTCCGACCACACATACAAGTTATAATACCCGAAGTGAAGCTACTCAAGGCCTCAAACCGCTGAACGACGTGCTAGAACTCAAAACGACCGATCGGGTCGTTACAAGTATCTAGGATGTTGAACGTTATTCTCTACCGACCTACTACTTTCACCACCAACAACGTTATGAAATACATCATCACTACCATCAACCTCTCCATGACTAGTCCACATAAAATAATTATCGATAAATTCCTTTCTATAAAGATGAGTCGTAACATCCTCTGAACCCAAAAATTCAAACATTTGCACTTCGTACAAGGACACTATTCATCCTTCCAATCCGAAACGGTTTAAGTGACATTGCATGCCTAATAAATTCCTTAACCCATTCTACAAATTCCTCCCTTAAAATCGACGATTAGGATAATTTCTATTATACATCCAACTACGATATTCCATCTACACAAAGAACAAATAAATTACTTATACTAATTGACTATTCAAATTAATTTATCGAATTAAGTTACATAATAAAACTTTAGTTACACAGTAGTTAATTTAAATAATTTGAGTGCATATTAATTTTAAAGCTCTCGTATATGACAAAATAAGTTCTTTTCTAATTTAATTTTACCATTAACGGGCAATTTAATTGAAAGACTTGCAAGATAGCTAACACTGGCATTATTCGTAATTAGACTAACTCATTCAATTATAATTTGTTAACACATTCAATTAGACTAATACAATTAGTTAACCCTAATTTTTCAAAAGTAGTCAACACTAATAGAACAATATTAGTGTCCCCTAAATTAATAAACCCTAAATTTCTAAAAGCAATAAATACTAATATAGCAATAAATTAAACCCTAAATTTCTAAAAGCAATAAACAAAAATAGAACAATAAATTAAATCCTAAATTTAAGAACTAAATTATCTTTAAAAAAACAATAAGGTGACTAACCTTTAGGTAGTGGAAGCAGCGGCAGTTGAGCAATGGTGAGAAGGAGGCAGATGGTGGAAGCAGTGGCGGCGACGGAGCAGTGGTGGTGGAGGAGAATAAAGTGAGGCAGTGGTGGCGAAGAAGGTGGCAGTAGCGGCGGCGGACGGGATGGGGATGATGGGGTGGGCTTTGATTTTGGGAGAGAATGGAGGTAGGAATAGATTTTGGGTGGGATTTGGTTAAAATCGACTTAGGGTGGAGGAGAGAATGAAAGATAAAAAATAGAGAAATGGGGAAAAAAACCTGTCGCTGGGGCTCTAATTTACATATTTCCGACTGAAGTCGGTTGGAAAAGGCGGTAGGTACATTTAAGTGAATATTTGACCGTTTGACCATAAACAATCCGATACGAACATACGCCCAAGTCCAAAATCATCATACGAACCAATTGGAACCGTCAAATCCCTGTTCCGAGGTCGTTTACTCAAAATGTTGATTCAAGTCAAACTTAGCCTTTTTTAACCAATCTTAAGGAACCAAGTGTTCCGATTTCAACCCGAACCCTTCCAAATTCCGAACTAACCATCCCCGCTAGTCATAAAACAGTAAAAGCACATACGGGGAGTCTTATTTAGGAGAATGGAGATCTTGAAAGCAAAACGACCGGTCGGGGCGTTACATTTATTTTCTTATTTATTCACCGATCAAGCATTCGAGTGATGTAATGGACAGTTGAGAATAAATCATCGACGCTTGTCATATATTTGTAAGTGTAAATTATCATAAATAAAATAAAATCATACAGTCTATTATAATCTATTACACGTATACGGATATAAAGTGTAATTGATATGAAAGCACACGGATGATAAACATTATATATATAATTGATCGAGTTTAATTAAAATAATTATTGTATCCAATTTATAAGTGGTTGGCCATTTTTTTTACCACTAATACCGACCAAAATCGGCCGGTAATTCATAATAATTTTTAAAAACTATTTTTGTTATTGAAAAAATACAATTGAGCCTGGGCGGGAAAAATAATCAAAAATTCCGACCGTTGTCGGTCGTTATACTTGAATTATTTTAGTTAAACTTTTTTTTGGAAGATAATATGCAAGTCTGATCAGGTCTTGGTCAAATATTGACCAAATTTCGACCGACGTCGGTCGAAATTTTTACATGTTTTAGATATAGCGTTATTTCTTTATTGTGGAACTACTATTCCGATCGAAAGTGGCCGATATCTTTGTGTAAAAATTTTAATTTGACTTTTGCGATCAAGTTAAATAGTTTCCTATCAATTTCGGTCGGAATGACGTGGACGAGTTTTACCAGATTTCTAGTAGTGATAATGGGACGTTAAAAGTACTATTACTGTTTTCTACTTGTAATTTTTATTTTGAAGTAATAAAAACTAGAAGAGTACGAATGGATGAGCCCTGAGGTACTCGTACACTACCAACTCATGTGATATCACATACGATACGACTAAGTACTAACCAATGACACGTAAAGTACGAAAATCACTCTATATGAACAATCTTCATCATTCTGTGCATGATATATTTAATTATACAAAGGAATAAGTAGTTAGTGGTCCTAAGGCTAAAGTTATCATGAGAAAAAGAAGAAGCTTCCAAATAAAGCAGCACTTGATTAAAGGCATAGGATGACGAGAAAGAAGATTAGAAAAATTAAAGCATATATGCTCAATTCGTGAATTTCCATATGCATATGATCATTGATCAGTCAAGGCGTGTTGTAATGCATTGAACTGCACTTTAATTTGTTGGATCAAGATTAGGGCAATATTTAGCAAGGTAGTGCGCACACCCTTTCCAATTGAGGCTGCCATAGGTACGATTAGGAATAATCATGTAAAGTTTACTGTTCATAAAAACTTGATCTCTGAGTGTATGTGTGTGTGTGCTGCACATGCATCCCACTGTCTATTAGTGCTGGAACTGGAATGCGTTTGGTTTTCTATTTGTGGTCCAAATTCTTGGATCCAGTGGACATGGACCATCATTATATGTACTTCAAATCTTTCTCGAAAGATTGAATGGACCACATCCACAAGCAAACACTTTTTATGCATTCATCAGTTGCTCATCATTCCCTCATGCTTGATTCTGGATACTGGATTCACTCCTGGATTGCCAGGGAAAAAATGGAATGCTGGATCAAGAAATAAGTTAATTGATGGGTTAATTCTAAAATTCATTCATATCAAAGTTTAGGTCAGTTTTAACTTCCTATGTAATCCAAATTAACCTATAAAAGACCTTGTGTCAAAAACAGGAAGCCTTTTTTCTTTGGTTAAATATATTTTCTCTCAACTTTCTTAGTTCTCATCATCCCTTTCTAGATAAAAAACAAACAAATAAGAGATGGTTTGAAATAGACAGGTTGAACAAATAATTAGAGATGGTTTCATCCAAATTAAATTAATCCAACCCTGATCTTCTTGATTCAAGTGAACTTTGAATTTTGATAGCATTGTCATGATCATTCATTTGACAATCCTAGTAGATGTAGAAACACATCCACTATTTTTTGTTCAATGTGTATATATTTGAATAACTTCAAAATATTTTTGTACTTTATTCGGCTCAATTGTTGCATCAAAGTAGTGGTTTTTGAGATGTTGTACACGCCCACGAAAGTTCTAAACTCACTCATTTATAATTATGGATTCATCTCGATAGGACTATATCGTAGATCTGCCGTGCACTAGGATAAGTATTGTAGGTACTACCTCCATTTTATTTTGTGTAATAGTACTCTCTTTTTTTTTTAAGTCTATTCAAATATTATTATATCCATATAAATATGATGGTATATTTAAGACAATAAGTTTTATAATTTTATTTCTTTCTTACATTCCGTACTCAGTCAAAAATAACACATAAAATGAATAGTTACTCTATTTACTCTAATGGTTAGTCAGCAAAAGTAAATCAGATGTCTCAACTTGGGCCAATCCAATGGATCCTCCTTTTTGGTCTTTGCTTGGAGACTGATACTGCTCAAACTCTCACTTCTATGATGCTCACAGTCAGACGAGTCCACTTGGGCCGATTAGCTGGGCTGAATGCTCCAAAGTGAAGATCTTAGCTGGGTTAAGTTCACAAATGACATAGAAATAAATTAGTCTTGAGCTTTTGATCTTTGGGGCATATTACTTAACTAATGGCAAAACTTTAAGTTTAACAAATTTTGGTTTAACTTTTTGACTTTGAAGGTTTGCACATTCGTCACTTGACCTGCCCAAAGACCAAAAGTTCAAGATCGCCCCTTATAGTGTCTTATTTCTGCCATTTTCTGTTCCTAGCTAGCTAGTAGGCCTTGTATTCTTAATAGGGATATTTACACAAATAGTTGACCGCATTTATTGTTTACTTTTACTAACTAGTATATAAAAATTATACATTAATTATATATAATTATAAATATATTATACATGAGCTTTATATATATATATATATATATATATATATATATATATATATATACCAGTATCTATAAATGTGCGTTGCACGTTAATAATGGTTTAAATATTTATTTATATGAATGAACAATAAAATTCAATTAATGAGAGAAATTTTATATATAATACTACAACAATTATCTAAATACCGAAAAATATTGTTACGTTTGCATAATACGTGAATTCAAAATGAAAGTACATCATCAGAACTTACATAAATGGTCAATTTTAGTCATGTTAAGTAGATAATTATGTATTGTAATTTAAAGGCATCTAATGTGATGGTATCTTCCCGAACACTTCTTTATAGACAGTCACTACTAAAAAATCTAGTTTTAGCGACGGCCAAATTATGTAGCTAAACAGAAAAATCCGTCGCTAATCTCGTTTAGCGACGGATTAGCGACAAATTATCAAGAAATTTTGCAAGCTACGAGCGATTTAGCGACAGATTAGTGACGACGTTCGTAGCTAATTCCAGTTTTTTTTGTAGTGAGTGTTTTTTTGTATATATTTCCTTCTAATGATTTGGTTACTTTGTCATAACCAGAACTCTTGTTGTCGATATTGATTTCTCTCTTGAAAGTGCAACATATAGGTATTTGTGTAAGAAAATATATTGTGGTAAATATAGTCCAATATTTAGGATGTTTGTCCTTATGCTTTATTTATTATAAATACAAAAATATAAACATACTGGAAATTATTTGCACACAAATTTAAAAGGATATTCTTTAGTTTCGGTAGACGAAAGTTGAATTCGGGGATAAACACATACATACATTGAGCAGTATCATAAGTTCTGCATGTATGATGTTATTGTCAAAAGTTCTATATACCATATGTGTACTATTACATAAGCTATTCAACGGATTTAAGTTTTCAGTAGCATGATTGGCATATTTTTCTTCAAAATCAACCTATATGCAATGGAAAATCAATTTTAACTTAGTCGATTATATATATGGTGACACTAACATATGTAAGAAATAATGAACTTGACAACAAACATGTACGGTAGAAGGCCATTTGGTATTAAAGTATTTAAGTATTCTTCTTGGTAGTAATTGTTGATATCATCTTTTGCTCAGTCAAAATTGAAAAATATTTTATTTTAACCATAAAACTTAGCAATCAACCTTTTATTTAGTTGATTAACATATTCATTACTGCTAGCTAAGATAACTCTTTAATTTCTATCATGTAATTTGCACAGATTGTATTTTAATCTAATGATAAAAATATTTTTCTTATTAAATGCACTATTATTACCATTGGGGTTGATAACCAAGTATTCTAGAAGAACCATATCATCTTTTATTGGATGCTCTTTGTCACGACCCAAACCGTAGGGCCGCGACGGGCACCCGGTGCCTAACTCAATCGAGTACCAATGTAACGTATCCTTCTTATCATACTATCATGGGTAAATGAATCAAAAAGGCTGTCATGAGATAACTAGAATTAAACATAAGAGAATACTCGACATGGGATGATCCAACATGATATAGAAGCTTATGCATGCGACATACGGGCCTATAAGGCCGACATGATCAGTTGTATACTCAAAATATAGGTCGACAAGGCCATACAAGGATCCATATACATGACATTTGTCTATAAGCCTCTACGAGTACATAAATGTCATAAAGTTCGAGATATGGCCCCGCCATACCAATCAATACATATTCAAATCATACTGACCAGATAGGCAACTCCGGAGCAAAAAGAGTGCACCAACACCTTCCGCTGAGCTGATAGCCTACTAGGAGGACTCTCAACCTGTCTATCGGGACCTGCGGGCATGAAACGCAACGTCCCCAGGCAAAAGAGACATCATTACAAATAAAGTACCGAGTATGTAAGGCATGACAGTAGTATATAAAAGACATGAAAGAAACATAGAGTAAAGAACTCAACCTGTAATTTTGAATAGCTCTGTGAATCATGAAAAATTTATAATGTTATGCATGTGCGAATAAATTTCATACCATGCATAGGTATATGCGTACATAACAGCATCAAGCCTCTGAGGGCATCCCATCATATCATCTCAGCCACTGTGGGCGAAATCATCAACGTATACCAACTGATGAGGTGGTGGTGCGTATATAACGTCATAATATTTTCCCATATCCCATATATATATATATATATATATATATAATATACACATATATAACGTTATCTGGCCATGGGTCAATGTACATGTATAAATGAATGCAATGCATAATGAAGTAAGTCAGTAAGATTTCTCGGAATGTCATAAGATCAATATCCCTTCGGATAAACTTTAGCAACTTACGTATATTTTTGATACCCATTAACAGAAGATATAATAATAGGACACACGGGGAATTAAGAACATAGGCACCCCACGTACTTCTATGAATAAAGTCATTTATGAAAGTTCCGAGTTTGCAAGTTTTGTTTATATCATATGGACCGTACCCAAAGGAAAGAATGGATAGCCTTAACATACTTTAACTTCATTGAGTCCTTAATACCTTCCAAGCAATTCTTCAAACAACTCAACTCAATCTACCATAGCATAAGGAGATTCAAAATCAGTGTTGAGTAAAGGCTAAGTCCGCAACTTAAATTAGTAGCTCGTTTATGTAAATTTGGGCAGCATCTCCCTTTTAACAAGAGCCTCCTTCAATACCATATACCAACAACAATGGCCATAGAAAATCCAGCAATACATAATTATCAATAACAAGACACCATATAATAACAACAAGTAATAACTATTTCACGACGAGCTACAAGCCCAATTGGAATCCAAATACCCCATATCACCCCTTATAGACTTCTTACTTTAACTTAATAGTATCATTAACATGATAATGAAGTCATTCATCAATGATTCCAGCCTTATATCATATATTTATAACAAAGGAAACAATCCACAACTTCAATTATCCTCAATTAGCAACTTTATTCACTAGTTCATGTCTAGTCCATCCATTTAACTTAATCAATGTCAAGAACACAATATACATACCTCCTACAGTAGCTTCAAGTCGAAATCCAAGTTATATTTAGCTTACAATAGCCCTCAATGGCAATACAACACCATAGAAGTGACTTAAGTTAATCTTCACTTCCAATCTCAAGTTTTGTATGCTTCTTTCACCAACTCACTTGATGTTATAGACATGCATAACAATAGAAACCATATCATAATTAAGTTATTTTCCCTATTTTCCAACCATTTATTGTTCATGGAAACAACCTATCCAAAACAATCCATTAAAACCCATAACATCTCAAACTATTTCAAGTCTCCTCTTGTAGTATTTTCTCAAATAATGCAACCAGTACACAAACAACTTCAAGTACATATAGTAGGATTTTATACTCACCTTAAACAGTAGAAACAACATGAAATTTAAGCCAAGCACAGCCCACAACTATCCTCAATAACACCACAACACTATTGGTGTTGTATTCTCTTCTTGAATCAACTTTTGGTGTTCAAGTTGGTGTGTAAACACTTGTAGTTCGCCTTGAAACTCTAATATATATGAAGGAGGTACTGATTATTACCTTATTCAACAAGAACAACATGAAATCTGAGGTTACTTACCTTTGAAGAACCCTCCAAAAAAGCCACAAGACGAAGAACTACGATCTAGCAAGCACCACAGGATTTCTAGCATTGGATTCATGTTTCCATCTTAGGTTCTCACCCTAGAATCATGGAGAAACCATTGGAGAGAATTTAGGAGGACCATAAAAATGAGTTAAAACGATGGAGAATTGACTTTAATACAAGCTGGAATTTTTCCCCAGCTTTGTGGGTCCCATGGATTCTGCTTGCGCAGTCTCGCGAAAACGTGAATATATCTCTACTCCGATATTGTATCCATGAACCGTTAAATTATTTAGAAACTTGACTAAAATACCTTCAATTTGGTATATAATATGTCCCAAAAAGACATTATAAATCTTACGAAATGTATTTCTCAAAAAACTTTATTACAAGGCAACTCCTTAGTCGGTTTTTCCATAACTTAAATCCGATTTTTCCCAAACTTTATATTTCATATACAAACATCATATATAGTCATATCATGACTTTAAACTCATTTAAATCATGATTAACATGTCTCATATTCATCTTAACTTACTTAAGACTTTTGTAAACCTTTCTTATCCTTGTAGAAGGATTTCGTTCTTTTTGAGCTTACATTAGGTAATCCTCTAATGAAAGTGACATCTGAAGTACGGGGTGTAATAACATGTCCCCTTAGAAACATTTTTCCCCGAATGATAACTCTTAAAGGCTTGCGAAAATGGGACGTAACATCATTAAATCACTTTATATACTTTCAAAGAGGATCTCATTTTCAAGCTTACATCAATTAACTTACGACGTACTTTCACGTACAAAAATATGGGGTGTAACATCATTTCCCCCTTTGGAACATCCGTCCTCGAATGTTGACTGATGCGCTTATCATTCTCATAATCTATGGCTCTTATGAATACTTTAATATTGTCCTTTGCCATCTAGGCAACTGTTCTATGAATAAATCCAAAGGCCAGGGCATTTCCCCCTTTAGGCCTCTTTCTCACGCAAGCTCGTGGTCAGAATTCTTCCAATCTCGTAACTATTGCTACCTTCTATCATGCAGTCTGTACGACTTTGTCCTTGTATGTGCGCCTATGTGACTCTTCTCTCATTTTCCTCCAGCTTTTAGCCAATCCCTAGACCTCACTTTTTGAACATATAAAAGACTACGACAAGTTGTCCCTCTGGGCATCTATAGGTATACTGAAGTTCTTCGCTTGGTACTTTATTTAATGTACCACTATTGCTATATTTTGTTTTCTAGCCTTGGTTATTTGTCCTTATAGCTTTAGTGCATCTAGGTAGGTCATACCGTACTATAACACTTACTTCGGTTTATTATTACTGAGGTCTGCTACCCAAATCCAGGTTACTCTCTCACTGCTTATCCCATATGTATAAATCTAAGTCCTTTAATGCTTCCTTATTATTGTTCATCTAAAGAATGGTATCATAACCTCTTCTTATACTTTGAAATTTTTATCCATCTATTGTTGATTCACCTTAATGTTGATCTATATCTACCACTGATAACTTGAGATCTCTTACGTAATACATTGTCACTAGGGCTCACGTCTCATCGGGGAACATCTGAAGTAATTTTTCTGATCCACCTAGGGGTGATACTATACTTCAATAAACGTATTTCATAGCATCCCGACGTGATTCATCTTATATGGGTATTCTAATCCCATGCAATTCATGAAATCCCTTTTCTTAAAATTATTACTCATTCAAAAGCCTAAACATCATCCTCTTATCTATCACCATTACACCCTTATTCTACTACCAGGGCATCATTTCATCTCTTCTAATTGCTCATATTCTTAGACTCCTCTAAGTTCCTTTAGACTGTACCGAGCTTTCTATAACTTATGGAAACCATCAGCTCTCTTGTTTTGATAGGCTTAAGCTCGAGGCCTTAACTGTTCTCGTCACCTTTTCATAACCTTACTCTTGTCTACCTAAAACCTTGTCGCTCTATCATACTTTAGCTTGCGATCTACACATATCTATTTATACTACTCGCAATCTTCCTTTAAATTGCTAGCACCATAGATTTCCTTTCGTGCCTTCTTAGTTATCTTTAATTGTAAGCAATTACTTTTTCTAGTCGTCCTGCCACTTATTGCACGAATACTTGGCTTATCTTGTTGCCAACGAATACTGGAATTTCCTGTAACTCATATGATCTCAAATATCACCTTTGATTTTTTTTTACTTCCCGTTCATTAGCCATGATAGTGCCACTTTCTTATGGAGTGTATACAATATTGTAGTGAGACTATTGTTACAAGATCATTTCTTCTTTATGTCACTACCCAAAGGAATCTTTGATGTTCTTACTCGCCTATAATTATCCTTAGTTATATATCTCCGCACCCTTATGCTCGTAGGGTTGCTTCTGAACTGAAATTTTGAATATCTACCCAGTGGCACTCTCTTTTATTTCTAGAACACTTATACAGTACCTTAACTACCCCAACTCTTATCTAAAAAATTTTCAACAATTGCGATCTCGTATCTGCGAGACTGGATTCCATATGTTGGGGTTCACTATGTTTATCTTGCACGATCTGTTGTGTTATTTTTATCTTCTTGTCTAGCCATAAGTAGACTCTTTCTGAATCCACTACAGACTACTCGTTGGTCCATTCTCATATCTATATTCTGTGTAACCCCTCTTGGGTTATGTCCTTTGTCTTAACTTACCTCTCGTACTAGCTCCTTATGTATCGATTGTTCATTCCCACTTATTTATCAGTATCATCGGTGGGGAACCCTTACTGCCTCTCCCCGACGTCATGCTTGTATAATGTTCTGGAGTAGTATCATATCTATAGGATCTGAATAAATGCAATCTCATTCCTTTTACCTTTTTACCTCATTCTTTCTTTACTACTCCCTAGTTATCTCTTCATTTTTGGCATCTTTTCACATCTTTACTGACATCTTAGCTGCCTTGCGGTAACCCTTCTGTACCAAGGATAACTAAAGTTCTTACGCATGAAGGTGACACCTAGTGTAACTGGCTGTGATGACCCAAAAGGTTATCTTTAAATTTAATAATTATTTTTGTGTTCTAAGACCTTGAAAAATACTATTCATCATTCATTGACTTGCGTGCGCAGTCCGTATAATTTTTCGAAAAGTTTTTATATGAAAAATTGATTAAAATGAGAAATAGAGCCTTAAAACTCAATTGAGTCGACTTTGGTCAACCTTTTGAGCAAACATACTCAAATCAGTGCTTTTATAGTTTCAGTAGGTCCGTATCGTGATTTGGGACTTTGGCGTATTCTCGAAATTTAATTCGGAGGTCCCTAACTCGAGTTATCGCATGTTGTCGAATTTTTCAAGTTTAAAGGTTTAATGACTTAAGATAGTTGACTAATGTTTGACTTTGTTGATACCAGGTCCTTATTTTGGTTTCGAAATCCGGTATAGCTCCATTACTATATTTATGACTTGTCTGCCAAATTTTGTGAGAAATGGAGCTGGTTTGACATGATTCGGGCGTCCGATTGTTAAAATAGAAATTCTAAAACTTCTTAAAAATTTCATTTGATTTGGTGTCTGATTCGTAGTGTTAGGCATTATTTTGGTGTTTTGATCATGCGAGAAACTTCGTATGATATTTTTGGACTTGTGTGCATATACGGTTTAGAGCCCCGAGGGCTCGGGTGAGTTTCGGATAGCCTACGGACCTTTTGAACTTTGGAAACAAATCTGGTTTTTGAGCTTCAGCTGTCATCTGGTGCATGGTGCTTCGCGATCGTGAAGCCATTCCCGCGATCACGAAGAAGAAATTGTGAGCGTTGATTTTTACCCTACGCGTTCGCGAAGATAGGCACGCGATCGCGGAAGGTTATCTCCCAGTGCATCGCGAACACGTAGAGTTGATCGCGTCTGCGAAGAGGAAATGAGGCACAAGTTGGGGCACTCAAATTTATTCTTCGTGTTCGCATGAAGCGGTCTGCGATCGCAAAGGTCTATGGGGTTATGCTTCGCGTTCGCGTATGGGATGTCACGTTCGCGTAGTACAAATTGGCAGCCTGTGAAAATTGTGCTTCGTGATAGCGAAGCCATTCCCGCGATTGCGAAGAGTAAAATGGACCTAGGTAGAAATAGTTTTACGCGATCGCGATGAGTAAAAATCTGGACAACAGAACTTAAGTTCTGGGAATGGGATTTCGTCCCATTTTCTACCATTTTTGATTTTGAGCTCAGGTAAGACGATTTTTGGGCGATTTTCACGGGAAAATATTGGGGTAAGTGTTTCTTATCCTATATTGATTATATTTCGTGATTCCATACTCATTTACATCATGAATCCATGAATTTATGGAAGAAAAATCAGATTTTTATAAAATCTTCCAAAAATGTAAAATGAAGATTTGAAAGCCAATCCGATGTCGGAATTCAATAATTTTTATATGGCTGAACTCGTATCGGAAAAGGTGTTCGGATTTTGTAATTTTTTTGGGATTCGAGATGTGGGTCCCACTGTTGATTTTTGAAACAAATTTTAGATTTTAATCCGGAAAAATTAGTAAATTCATATTGAATTAATTCCTACGTTTTGTATTGAATATATTGAATTGTTTATGACTAGATTTGAGGAATTCAGATACTAATTCGCGAGGCAAGGGTGTATTGAAAACTTGAATTTGGTTGCGAAGCGAGGTAAGTGTGGTGGTTAACCTTGACTTGAGGGAATAGACCCCTTGAATTATTTGCTATGTGAATATCATGTGTAACGATGTTTAGGCAAGGTGACGAGTGCCTATAATTTGTCAATTTAATTGTTTGCTCAATTATTTAAACATCTTAAATTAATTTAAGATACGAATTAATTGTTCTAATAATTGTTTCTCTCTTATTCCTTGTCAAATATTAATTCTTGAATTCCTGTAATAATTGTCACATGCTTATTTGATTTATGTGTCTTAATTGCTACTTAAAATTTAGCATATTAAATATTATACTGCAAATTTTCTCTCTGATTTTCATAATTAATTGCTACTTGTCATTGCTTGTTTCATAAATGAATTATAATTATTGTATGCCTTGATGCTTAATAGTTTTTCATTGAACGTGGTATTTATTGGAGTATTTTTATTACATTTAAGAGTTGTTAAAATATATGGGGGGGATCGGATTGCACGCCGCAACGGAAATGAAAATAAATATATTGGGGATTGGGTTGCACGCCGCAACAGAGTTATTTAAAGTTATATTGGGGAATCAGGTTTCACGCCGCAATGGATTTATTTAAAGTTTATATTTTTGGAGCGACTTGCACGCCGCAACGGAAATTTATTGAGGAATTATATTGTTGGGGCGGGTTGCACGCCGCAACGGAAGTTGATTGAAATAATTATTGGTTATGACTGCCGAGTTGACTTCAACTGTTAAAATGAGTTACCTGATTTATTTCTATTATTGTTGTTATTATTATTATTGCGTACAGGTTAATGTAAGTGACCTGCCTTAGCCTCGTCACTACTTCGTCGATGTTAGGCTCTGCACTTACCAGTACATGGGGACGGTTGTACTGATACTACACTCTGCACTTCTTGTGCAGATTTCGGAGTTGGTCCCAGCGGCGTACTGTAGATTTGCTCGGATACAGCTACCAGTAGAGACTTGAGGTATAACCGCACATCGTTCGCAGTTTTTAAGTCCCCTTCTATCTTATCTCAGCCGTGTATTATATTTCAAACAACTTGAATTTTATTCAGACCTTTATTTGTATTATTCTAGAAGCTCGTGCACTTGTGACTCCAAATTCTGGGATGGTATTTAGATATCACGTCTATTATGGATTATTCACTTGATTTCAGACTTTATTTCCGCATTTATTTTATTTGTTATTAATTAATTTAAAATTTTGTTAAAATGGCTAATTATATTCTAACATTGGCTTGCTTAGCAAGTGAAATGTTAGGCACCATCACGGTCCCGAAGATGAGAATTTTGGGTCATGAAACTGGCACACTTAGTCCCTTAAGCTTAACTTTGCTCACAATGCTCGCTTTAGGGATGCGTCTTCCTGAATGATCTTTAAAGGTTATTCTTGTGTTGTCCATTCTATTATCGCCGGAACGTGATCTCTAAAATTCTCATGATGCCAGCTATTGTCAAATCATTCAGTTCCTAATTCATATTCATTTTATCTTGTTCACCAGCTCATACTAGTTTCTATTACTCCGGGGTCTAACGTTTCCTTCTGGTAATCACGTTGGAGTCACCAACTTATTTCTCGAAAGAAGGATATGACTTTATGGATTATACTCTTCTATTGTTTCAAGGCATGTCTCCTCTTGTCTTTTCCTTCACTTGACTATAGACTATGTCATCATGTCATATTTTGATTTACCGTTATCACCCATATATCACATCTTACTCATGATGCTTCATTTACTCTCTTCTTATTCTCCGGATAATTTTTTTGTCTATCACTTTATTCTGAAAACTTCAACAAAACGTTCTTCACTTTTAGCTTCCCTTGCTTTATCTCACTGGTTCTTTGGAATGCCTAACATTCTCCTTTTTTTTACTCGGGACTGGAGTCATACTAAGGTAAGTATTTATCCCTTCTAGGATTCCACTGCCTATCTTCTGAAATTTTTGAACATTCTAGTATTCATATAAGACTGTACTATTCTAGAGTTCACCATCTGGATGTCTCACAAGGAGATCTATTACCACATTTCCACTATCTTCGGAAATGTTAGCTAATGATAACAATCCATCCACCATTTTTGGGTTACTCTAACCTCAGCTAGATTTTGATATCCTATCCTTCTCTTAAACTATATCTGCTGGCTCCCATAGGACATAATTAAGACGAGTGTGGCCAATTGTATATAACTCTATTACTGTTGAAAGTAACTCATAATGCTTTTGTTTCTCTGTCTGAATAGCAAATACTAATAATCTTCATTAACTAGGTACCTCGTGCCCTTCTTCATCTTGCTTGTTTTACTTGCCAAAAATTGTATCTACCTTCTCATTATCTTATTTCTTTTTACCATATAGGTGGACGGATATTCTTGCCTTAGGGCTCCTTATTAAGAAGCTTACGCATCTTAGTACACACATGATTTGCTGAAGACCTCACATTTACTCATCATAAGCATGATGCAAAATCGAGTTCCTCTGACTCAACTCTTCTACAACCATATTCAATCTCTTACCAACTGTCTTTATGGAGATAGGTATCGTTGTATTACGAATAAAATAAAATTTAGGAGTTTGAATTCTTACAACTGAGCTCTACCACACGATCTAGAGTAAGAAGAAAGAGTGAGAGTCCTAAATTCCCTATAGCCTCCTGCTTATAAGTGTGGTGCACAACACACCCATAAAAAAACTCTACTAGACACGACTTGTAGACTCCATAGGACAAAACTGCTCTAATACCACTTTTGTCACGACCCAAATCGTAGGGCCGCGACGGGCGCCCGGTGCCCAACTCAATCGAGTACTAACGTAACATATCCTTCTTATCATACTATCATGGGTAAATGAACCGGAAAAGCCATCATGAGATAACTAGAATTAAACATAAGAGAATACTCGACATAAGATAACCCAACATGATATAGAAGCTTATGCATGTGACATACGGGCCTATAAGGCCGACATGATCATTTGTATACTCAAAACAAAGGCTAAAAGCCATACAAGTATCCATATACATGACATTTGTATACAAGCTTCTACGAGTATATAAATGTCATAAAGTTTGAGATATGGCCCCGCCATACCAATCAATACATGTCCAAATCATACTGACTTGATAGGCAAATTCGGAGCAAAAGGAGTGCACCAACACCTTCCGCTGAGCTAATAGCCTACTAGGAGGACTCTTAACCTGTCTATCGGGACCTTCGGGCATGAAACGTAGCATCCCCAAGCAAAAGGGACGTCAGTACAAATAAAGTACCGAGTATGTAAGGCATGACAGTAGTATATAAAAGACATGAAAGAAACATAGAGTAAAGAACTCAACCTGTAATTTTGAATAGCTCTATGAATCGTGAAAAATTTATAATGTCATGCATGTGTGAATAAATGCCATACCATGCATAGGTATATGCGTACATAACATCATCAAGCCTCTGAGGGCATCCCATCATATCATCTCAGCCACTGTGGGCGAAATCATCAATGTATATAAGTTGATGAGGTGGTGGTGCATATATAACGCCATAAAAGTTTTCCATATCACATATACATATAATATACGCATATATAATGTCATCTGGTCATGGGTCAATGTATATGTATAAATGAATGCAATGCATAATGAAGTAAGTCAGTAAGATTTCTCGGAATGTCATAAGATCAATATGCCTTCGGATAAACTTTAGCAACTTACGTATATTTCTGATACCCATGAACAGAAGATATAATAATAGGACACACGGGGAATTAAGAACATAGGCACCCCACGTACTTCTATGAATAGAGTCATTTATGAAAGTTTCGTGTTTGCACGTTTTATTTGTATCATATGGATCATGCCAAAAGGAAAGAATGGATAGACTTAACATACCTTAACTCCATTGAGTCCTTAATACCTTCCAAGCAATTCTTCAAACAACTCAACTCAATCTACCATAGCATAAGGAGATTCAAAATCAGTGTTGAGTAAAGGCTAAGTCCGCAACTTAAACTAGTAGATCGTTTATGTAAATTTGGGCAGCATCTCCCTTTTAACAAGAGCCTCATTCAATACCATATACCAACAACAATGACCAGAGAAATCCAGCAATACATAATTATCAATAACAAGACACCATATAACAACAACAAGTCACACCTACTTCACGACATGCTACAAGCCCAATTGGAATTCGTATACCCCATATCACCCCTTATAGACTTCTTACTTTAACTTAATAGTACCATTAACATAATAATGAAGTCATTCATCAATGATTACAGCCTTATACCATATGTTTATAACAAAGGAAACAATCCATAACTCCAATTATCCTCAATTAGCAATTTTATTCATTAGTTCATGTCTAGTCTATCCATTTAACTCAATCAATGTCAAGATAACCTTAAACGCATGCAAGAACACAATATACATACCTCCTACAGTAGCTTCAAGTCAAAATCCAATTTATATTTAGCTTACAACATCCCTCAATGGCAATACAACACCATAAAAGTGACTTAAGGTAATCTTCACTTCCAATCTCAAGTTTCGTATGCTTCTTTCACCAATTCACTTGATAAACATATAGACATACATAAAAACAGAAACCATATCATAATTATGTTATTTTTCCCATTTTCCAACCATTTATAGTTCATGGAAACAACCTTTCCAAAACAGTCCATTAAAACCCATAACATCTCAAACTATTTCAAGTCTCCTCTTGTAGTATTTTGCTCAAATAATGCAACCAACACACAAATAGCTTCAAGTACATGTAGTAGGATTTTATACTCACCTTAAAAAGTAGAAACAACATGAAATTTCAGCCAATCACAGCCCACAACTATCCTCAATAACACTATAGGTGTTGTATTCTCTTCTTGAATCAACTTTTGGTGTTCAAGTTGGTGTGTAAACACTTGTAGTTCTCCTTGAAAATCTAATATATATATGAAGTATAGACTGATTATTACCTTATTCTATAAGAAAAACATGAAATCTGAGGTTACTTACCTTTGAAGAACCCTCCAAAACAGCCACAAGATGAAGAACTACGATCTAGCAAGCACCACGGGATTTCTAGCGTTGGATTCATGTTTCCATCTTAGGTTCTCACCCTAGAATCATGGAGGAACCATTGGAAAGCATTTAGGAGGATTTAGGAACTGTTTTGGACCAGAAAAATGAGTTAAAACGACGGAGAATTGACTTTAATACAAGCTGGAATTTTCCCCCGACTTGGTGGGTCCCATGGGTGCTGCTTGCGCAGTCTCGCGAAAATATAAATATCTCGATACTCCTATATCGTATCGATGAACGGTTAAATGAATTAGAAACTAGACTCAAATACCTTCAATTTGGTATATAATATATCACAAAAAGACATCATAAATCATACGAAATGTATTGCTCAAAAAGCTTCATTACAAGGCAAATCCTTAGTTGGTTTTTCCGCAACTTAAATCCGTTTTTTTCCAAACGTTATATTTCATATCCGAACATCATATATAGTAATATTATGACTTTAAACTCATTTAAATCATGATTAATAAGTCTCATATATATCTTAACTTACTTAAGACTTTGGTAAACCTTTCTTATCCTTATAGAAAGATTTCGTCCTTTTTGAGCTTACCTTAGATAATCATATAATGACAGTGACGTCCGGAGTACGGGGTGTAACAACATGTCCCCTTAGAAATATTTGTCCCCGAATGATAACTCTTAAAGACTTGCGAAAATAGGACGTAACATCATTAAATCACTTTATGTACTTTCAAAGAGGATCTCATTTTCAAGCTTACATCAATTGACTTACAACGTACTTTCACATACAAAAATATGGGGTGTAACACTCTTCTTCATTTCCGACACGAAGCAAGAGGTTAATGAATGTTTGATCTGTTCTTACTTTTATATTTCTTGTCATTTGAATATTTTTCATTTGAGGTTATAAGTATATTTTTGGCAAACTAGCTTTTACAGTTTCTGTTTTGGTCAATATTGGAACTACTGATCGTACTTGGCATAAATCACCTCCCAAACTATTACTTTTCCACCAAATGGTTCATCGATATCCAATACATCTATAAAACTCTGGGCGATTGTTTCGATCGTTTGACGTTTATCCAAAAGCGCTTCATCCCATATTATCACTTTTGCTTTCCTTATTTTAGCACTGTTGCTATGCTTTGATATATTTGTGATGGTCATTTCAGTTATTTGAAGAGGTATATCAAATCTAAAGTGAGTTGTACGACCTCATAATAAACTTGTTGTTGGTACACCACTTGTTCTTATTGCTAACAATATCATGCCTCTTGATCTGACATTTGCAAGTAATGCATGACATATGAATATTATTTCAATTCCGTCGGAGGCATATACAAAGGATAATCCCTCTATACCAGAGTCGATTTTTTATAATATAGTCTTGAAAGCTTATTCTTGTTTAGGATTTAACTTTGATTGTGCTTACTCAAACACTTGTATAGCCTTCTTAATATTATACTAATCTTTTTTACTTTGTGATCTATTTTTTAAAATCTCTAACACTCTTTTTATGGAATAAATTTATGTACCCTAAGATTTTTTTTAACTTGAAAAATAATTTTACTCATATGATGAATTTAAAAATAGTTTAATTGGATTCTCTTGCTAAATAATTAATTGAAAGATTTAATTATTTGGTTTTAACATAAAATATAATTTATTTTTGGTTGATTTAGATTCTTAATATTAGTTCATCTCATGTCTGAATATTTAATCGTAATTATAATTTTATCCACCATAAATTTTATTTTTAAAGAATAAAAAGATCGATATGACATTTCACTTTTAGATCTTTATGTTTGCAAAATCATTAGTGGTATTGTCTCTTACCAACCTTTTTCTTTCTTTTCTCTCACATTTATATTCTTAAAAAATTTCTTAGTTGTTCTTTAATAATTGGGTATTTTTTTCTATATTACACGAAAAATTAATAATAAAAAAAATATTATTTGAGTAGGAAAGAAGTTTAAATATAATATAATAATATATTATCGTAGGAATTTGTTTCTCAATTTCAACGCTTTATGCAATCCGTTTAGCATTACTTTTATTTTCTTGGTATTGAATATTATAGAACGGTAATGTATTACCAATATGGAGGATTCTTATAAAATTAATTTTATTAAATCTTCCTACAAAATTTTAATAAGAATTCAATAGACAAGATTGTATTAATTTTAAAATCTTAAATATTAAAAAAATTAACATAGAAGTTATTGTAGTACAAAAAAAATAAGTTATTACAGTTATGTCCTTTCCTAGGGCTATTTTGGTCTATCAATATTATATTAATGTTTTTATTATAGTATATAAGCTCTCCTGTTTCTAAATGAATTTGGACAATATAATATATTTTTAAATTAAATTAGTAATAGGAATTTTTTAAGAAGTATATCCTAAAAGTAATAGAATTACATGGCTAAAAATATATTTGTATCCCGAAAGTAATTATACTAATAGAAAATCTAACATGTTCCTAAATGTATTAGGTTTATATGCTAACATGTAATATTATATTTCTATGCCCGAAAATAATTATACTAATAGGATTTTTAAAGGTAATCATGTAGGATTTTTAACATGTAGTATTATGTCATAAAACTAATAGGATTACAAGGCTAACATGTATAGGCTAATATGTAAAATAGTTTAATATATTTGTAGTAATTCTTCATCCTAATATGAAATGCCATGTTGGGCCCAAAAAATGTCTTTGAACTTTTCACATTTTTCTGAAAGTAAAGTTGATTATTCCTTTTTCATAATTTCCATACTCAAGCTAGTTATGGTTGACTTCATTCCGGATGCTATCATGCAGCCTCATCTTTTACTCAATTTTTTTTCACATGCATGGATGGTTGGTGTCTCTACCAACTAATGTCCGATGTAGCTCTTAGGTAACGATTTCATTCAAGCTTAGTATTTTCTAAGTAGAGTACAGTGTACAGACACGTGTAAAAACTTACTAAGAATTCAACAAATATTGAATATCAAAATATAAGTCTAAACATATAATAAATTCAATGATAATAACTTGAAATAACTCAGAAAACTAAAATTATAGTAATATAATTCGAGAAAGTATAAATATTATATCGTAAATCTTCACATGCATCAGTTAGATTTATGTTCTGATGGTTTTAATAATGATAATATAAGAGTTTAGTTCATTACTAATTAATTTATTAATCACATAGGAAAATACGCTAATGAAAAAGAAAAAGAGCATAATGCGGAAACTTATTTCTGGAAAAGGACAGCTGACAAGACAATAGCTGTAAATCAGTACAGCACAAGAAAATAAAGAAGGAAGAAAGATCAATCATCATACTGAATGGAGATGCCAGCCAGAAAGGAAAGGATTCAAATCGTCCCAACTCAAGAATTGCAATCAACAATTGGTAAACAAGATAAAGGTTGGATCAAGAAAATTCAAGATCAGTAAAAAGGAAGGACAAAAATTACCGCAGAGAATAAGGAAACAACATATAAGAAATTATTCATCCAAAAGGTGTCAAGTATGAATCCAGTCATATAAAGAGTACTGAATTCAGAGGCAACCATTGGGTCATAGACTTAGAATAAAAATTTCTCTAAAGAAAATAATATTCAAAGCAATTTGTATTTTCATATCAGCAGAAGATTTCAATACGAGAAAAAAGACAAAGAGCAACGGTTGATATCAATGCCTATATAAACAATTAGAAGACTTAAAAGATGCTTACGGTGCTTTATCAGAATTTTTAATCTTTATACTTCTTAGCCAAACTGTATTTTGAGTTTACTAGTGTCATAAAAAATAGACCGAGAAAAAATTGAGAAGTTGTGTCAACACTTGTAGTTGAAATAAGGAGAATTCAACAATTGTAAGTTGTCGGTGGTGAACGAAAGAAAATCACAAATCAAAGTATAGTACAATTCAAACTCTTGTGACCCAAAGAACGTGAATGTAGGTACCACACCGATACACCAACTAGTATAAAAATATTTTAATTACCTCATTTACTTTCAATCATCCATTGCATTAACATTTGCTTGCAAGAAAAATAATTGACTAAGACAAAGTCTAGTTAATACGTTTTAAATTTATACTAAATTCACCCCTCCCATCTTATATTTCAATGGGTATTAGAGCTTGGTCTCGCACTCAGTATTTTGCTTAATTGTAAAACGAGAAAAAGATCATGTCGATAAATATTATTATTAGAGCTTTATTCCAAGAAAGAACCTCGCAAACTAGACCATTATACTTCATTGGAAAATACTTTTCACACTAGAAAGCCCGAATGGAAATATATGAAAAATCATATAATATTAAAGTATGACGCATCATCAAAAAGAGATATCTACTCATACCACCAGCCAAATTAGAAAAGAAGTAGGAAGGCCAGGTATTTTTTGATCCATTAGATATTGATGAATATACTAACGAACGAGTGGCTATTGTGCAGATTAATGCAAAAGCAAAAACATCTTCTGTACAATGCGATAAGTGGTGAGGAATATGAAAAGCTTTCAAGCTATGAAACTGCAAAGAAAATGTGAGATAAACTTGAGTCATATATGAAGGAACAAACAAAGTTAATCCCCTTCTGCAAGTGCAATCTAAGCGACGTAGGTGCGGCCATGGCAAGTGCCACCATAGCTCCCTAGGTGCAACTGCACTAGACTTTAGAAAATTCTAACTTAGCTCAAAATGATCTAAAACCACTCCGAAGCTTACCTGAGCATCCCAAAATCCCGTCCTATCATCCTAACAAGATTGTATATTAAATACAAACTTGTTACAAGAATCAAAACACCAAAAATAACATCAAAATTAAGAATCACGCATTAAAACAAAGATCTCAAATTATCTTAAGTTAAAAAATTTAACTTTTGATTAGAAGTGCCGAATCAATCCTGGGCCACCAGAGACGCAAACATAGGTACAAGTCCAAAATCATCATATGAACCTATTAAAACCTTCAAATTATGAATTCGAGCTCGTTTTCCCACAATGTTGAGTTTGATCACTCTTCTTAACTTAAAAGCCTCTAGTAGCCAACCAAGTATTCCAAATCATTTTCAAACTTCTCGGAACCCGAATAAACCAAAGAAGTAAGTAATAAAACATCATATGAATCTAATCGGGGTCTCAAATTATAGAATGAGATGCTAAAATTCAAAACAACTGGTTAGATCGTTACAATAAAAAATTAGAATATTTAAAGAAGCCTATGGCGCCCAACGTCGCCGCTAGGCAAGCCAATTCAGTTACCAGTAATCGATACTAGAGCCATCCCATGGAATTATCAACAGACTGTGATGGAATGCCACAGAAAAGAAACGACCACTCATAGGCCAAAGATATTGGGAATGATGAGGCCTGGAAGATGTTACACCCTAGAAAAACAAACTGGGTTGATACAAGGCAATGAAGCAATGTTCCGCCCAAGAAGGTAGTAACAGACGCAGAAGCACAAGAATTTCTGAGAAAGATCAAGGCGAGTGAATACTTAGTTTTGGATCAATTGAAGAAGACCAATGCCCAGATTCCAATCCTATCTTTGCTTTTGACTTCCGACGTACACAGAGATGCACTCCTGAAGGTTCTCAGTGAAGCATATGTGCCGGTTGAAACAACTAGTGAGACAATGGTTGGAATTGTTGGACACATTCTTGATTGTCACCTAATCAGCTTTGATGATGAAGAATTGCCACCGGAGGAATGTAGTCATAACAAGGCGCTCCAGATAGCTGTTAAGTGTCGTGATATGTTCATATCTAGAGCGTTTATTGATGGAGGTTTCAGGGTTAATATTTGTCCGCTAGCAACTTTAAAGAAGATAGGGTTTGATTTTAGCAAACTCAAGACAAGTGATATGAGAGTTCGAGCATTTGATGGGGCCGCGAGAAGTCCAATTGGAGAGGTAGAATTGAACGTGCTGATTGGGCTAGTTGAGTTTATTATGGGGTTTCAAGTACTAGATATTTCCACAATATACAACCTGCTGTTAGGAAGACCATGGATTCATCTGGCTGGGGCTGTGCCATCTACTTTACATCAGACCGTCAAGTTTAAGTGGGATCAACAACAAATAGTCATACATGGAGAAGGTGACACGTCTATTTATCGGGAGCAATCTATGCCATTCATTGAAGCAATAGGCGAGTTTGATGGAGCTACATACCATGCGTGGAGCCAAACCCAAGAGTCAAAGATGTCTTGCGTTGCGATCACGGTGGAAAAAGAGATGCTAAAAAATGGGTATCAACCAGGACTGGGGTTGGGAAAAACATTGAATGGACGAGTTGAGCCTATAGTCCTGCCTGAACAACAGTTTACTTTTGTTTTGGGATACGAACCTACTCGAGAGGAAGTGAAGGAAGCACGACACAAGAAAGAAAAAGGGATCCACCTACCAAAACTGATCCCAACCATCAACCAAACTTTCCTAAAGCCTACTATTGTCCAGACTTCGGATGTACCTGTTTAGATTTCATGTGATGATATTATAGAGGATGTCAAGAACTTGTTCGTGGAATATGAAGATGATCGTGATATGGTATTTGAAGACATTGTTGAAACACCGACTGTTTGTGCTGTTGAACCGGGATCTATTTTGAAGAATTGGACTTACATCTCAGCCCCGGTTCGCCGGGAGTTTCTGTAGTTTAAGTCATGAATTTCTTTTGTAATTGGCCGGAGGCATAAGTTAGAACCTATTTTTTGTCATTTTGCCTCTATGTTTTGTTATGGCCATCTAAGTTAGGATTTCATTATCTTGTAATGAACTACGTAATCCTATTGGATACGTAGGCAGCATAATCTGGGTTCGGCCCCTTTATAATAAAAATTGTTAGTCCTTATTTTGAACTAAGTTTGGCCTTATTTCTATGTCTCGACACCTCTTGACAAGAATACGTAGGCAACCCGAGATGGGCTCGACCCCTTTTAATTTAAAACTTCTTATGCCATTGGTTTGTCGAACTACGTTTTGACCTGGTCCTTGTCCTAACTAGATACATAAGCAACTCTATATAAGGGTTCAGTCTTTCCATCATTCAAGTCCAATTTTCCTAGTACCAAAATTGGGGAAGATTATTTTTAACCAATCCAAAACTATTTTCTCAATGTTTTTTGTTTTTAAATCTTCTCATTTTTTTATTTAAAACCAAGTGCCTTTAGGACTAGAAACTGGGGCAGATTAATATTAATTACTCAAATATTTTTCTTAATCTTTCTTTGAAATTTTCTCACTTTCCCAAATAGTTAGAACCAAATACCTTTAGGACTAGAAATTTAAGCAGATTTTCTTTCGAGTCAGTTATATAGCCTTCAAATCATTCATTACTCCTATATACCAAAACTTAATGTCTTTAGAATGGAAATTTGGGCAATTCTTTAGAAGTATCACATAGTTGGCTTTAAAGATTTAGAGATTTTAAGTAGTGTCTGTCATGTATTGGTCAAGTCTATCTAAGAGTTTGATAAGTTTAAACTAAACTTGTCACAATATTTCATTAGAGCCATTAAGTAGAGCCTTTTCAGTTAAGTCATCTAAATTGTGCTACTCTACGATTCAAAAGAAATTTTTGTCACTTACTATTGAAACTCCTTGGTAAGGCATAGATGTATGGTGGAGTATCGAAGCATGTGGATGTTATCAAGAGTAGAACCCGCTTAAGAACTAAGTTCCCCAAATGAGCACAAGTCAACCGATTTTCTTAAAACTCTCAGTTTTTCTTTGATGAGACAGGTTCAATATTGATTTGTATGCAGATGCAGATTCATCTCAAACTCAACTCCTCCTCGTGAACATAGATCTAGATGTGAGACTTGATTGTGGACGTGAATATTGATGTGGATGTGAACGTAGACGTGGATCGTGAATTTATCATGCTTTAAACTCTTTTAGCAAAGATGCTATTCAATTTTCTTTTTAATTCTAATTGTGGATACGGACGTCGATTTTTCTTCCCAACCAAGGGTTACGAGCGTAAATTCTCTTAAATCCAAATTATTTATGTATTTTATTGTTAATATTTTTCTAGCTTGTGGCCTTTTGTGAACGTGGATGTGGACATGAAAATGGACATGACGTGGATTAAACTCCTTTCAACATGGACATTATTCAACTCTTTTACAAATTCTAATTGTGGACGTGGATGTGGATTTATCTACTCAACCAACGATTTTAAGCATTTCGCTTCTTTCAATTTGGATGTGGACATGGATGTGGATGTGGATATGATCGTGGATTTATCTTGCTTTAAGCTCTTTCAACGTGGATGCTATTCAATATTTCTTCAAATTCTCATTGTGGACGTGGACGTGGATTTATCCTCTTAACCAATGGTTTTAAGCATTAATGTGGACGAAAATGTGGACGTGATCGTACATTTATCTTGCTCTTTCAATGTGCACATTATTCAATTTTGAACGTGTACGTGAATTTATCTTTTCAAGCATGGATTACGAGTGTAAATTCTTTCCACCCGACATATTTACATATATTTCTTTATCGCTAATATTTATTTTTAGCTTGTGGCATTTCATAAGGAGACAAAATCAAAGCACATCAACTCGTGGATCATATCTAAACAGTGAACTGGGAAAATTGCTGAAGGTAGAGTTAAACTCGTCAGCATGAGGTCAAAGATCTACTCCCAACTACATTCTTGCATTCTCGTGGTAGCAAATAATTTCAACCTAGTCTCACCATAAATTCACGCAAATTTAGCCGTGTCCATCTTTTAGTAGCAAATAATTTCAACCTAGTCTCACCATAATTCGATACTGGGTCAGTTTTTGAAGTTAGAGTCGATCATCAATTCTCTTACTTCGTACTATATGTAGTCTGATCCTCGCACTACCCGAGGTATGTAGGCAACTCAAAAATCGGGGTTCGGCTGCAACTCTCCTAAATTTCCCTTCAAATCTAATTTTACTCATTCATATCCACACCCGTTCAGTCGGGACAAAATTGGTTGTTATGTCAATTTATTTGCCCGAAAATTCTTTTATCATTTCCGGTCAAAGAGGGACAGCATATGTCCCACCTTACTTCTACTTAACTTCCTTGCGCTTCCTAGTCATTAATGCTCTAATAGTGTAAAATTATTTATTTCATGATTATTATTACCATTATTATAATTATATTACTAGTAATATTAATATCAATGTTAACAATATTATTATTTTATTATTATTAGTAGTAGTATATTTTTACTATTAATACCATAATTATTATTATTAATATTGTCGTTAGTATTAAAAAAATATTTTATTTTTATTTATATAAACTAACTACTTATTTTGAATAATCTATGTATATATCATATTATTATATTGTGTCCAAATTAGCAAGACAAGGAAGCCCAAAGACATTAAAATGAAGAAGGGCTTTACTTTTAAAATTCAAGATCAAGTCCCTGACCTACCACATCTCGTCCATTTGCTATAGCCCATTTAGATTATTTAGAGCCCACTCCAGAATAGCCCAATAACAATACTCACAAACCTAGCATTCCCATAATCTAAATTTGCCAGCCCCACCAAGCCTAACCCTAGTTCCCTTTCTCTCTAACACCCGCCCACCCCTATTCCTCTTATTTTCCATGGCCATTTTTAGCAAAGCTCCAAAGTTTTTCAAACCTAAGTCAGTAATATTTCACCATTTCGTGCAAACCTTGATAACTCTATACGCGTCTCTCAAACGCCCTCCTCTCCCATCTCTGTCACAAAATTTGGTCAAGCACAAGAGGCCTTTGCTCATTTTGGTCCAGTGTCCTTTTGGAGTTAAAATCCTAAAATCAAATTTGAGTTTTCAAATGACGTACAATATTTTGGTGAGATATTTTAACTCTTGTAGTCTAAAAGTTTTACAAAGCTTTAGTTTAATTACACTAAGTCCGGAAGGAAATCACGCCTTATGCGGATCTTGAGGGACGCCTCATACCTTCCCCTCAAGTTAATGTGAACCCCTTACCTTAGAATCTCTCATATTTAGTAGACTTTAACAAAGTTTAACTTTACATTACTTAGTTAAAAAAGGTGTCCTAATTCACCTTTAAAATAATTAGGTGGCGACTCATTAACTTTAATAAAATTCAGAATTACCAATATGTTATACCTTAGTTTAAAATGGGATATAACATAAACTTGCCCTTCTTCCCGAATGTCATGATTCCTTTCATCGGTGAGACTTTCAAGAGAACCTCCTCGCCCACCATAAATGATAAATCACACAACTTCTGGTCCGCGTAACTCTTCTGTCTGGACTGTGCTGTGCGAAGTCGCTCGTGAATCAACTTTATCTTTTCCAAGGCATCCTTCACCAAATCAGTACCATATAACTTAGCCTCGACGTGCTCAAACCATCTGATGGGAGAACGACATTTCCGACCATATAAAGCCTCAAATGGAGCCATCTCTATGCTGGACTAAAAACTGTAGTTGTAAGTAAACTCGGCCAAAGGCAAGAATCGATCCCTCTACCCTCCGAAGTCAATCACACATGCTCTGAGCATATCCTCCAAGATCTACATTGTCCGCTCCGACTGCCCATTGGTATGCGGATGAAAGGCGGTGTTGAGCTCTATACGGGTCCCCAACTCACTTTGTACTGCTCTTCAGAAATACGAAGTAAACTGAGGGGCCCTATCTGATATAATGGAAACAGATACACCATGCAACCGAACAATCTCCTGAATATAAACTTGGGCTAACCTCTCTGAATAGTACATGGTCACAACCGGAATGAAGTGTGCCGACTTGGTCAATCTGTCGGCAATGACCCAAACTGCATCAAACTTCTGCAAGGTCCGCGGCAACCCAACTACAAAGTCCATAGTGATACTCTCCCATTTCCACTCAGGTATAGTAATCTGCTGAAGTAGGCCACCTAGCCTCCGATGCTCACACTTGAACTGCTGGCAATTTAGGCACCTCGCCACATACTCCACTGTCTTTCTTTATCCGCTGCCACCAATAGCGTTGCCTCAGGTCGCGATACATCTTTGTAGTACCTGGATGAATAGAATACCGAGAACTGTGTGCCTTTTCTAGGATCTTCTCTCTCAAGCCATCAACATTAGGAACACATAGGTGACCCTAGAGTCGAAGAATACCATCCTCGCCGATAGTAATTTTTTGGGCACCACCCTATAGTACCATCTCTCTGAGAACTAACAAGTGCGGATCATCAAACCGGCAAGCCTTGATCTACTTGAATAGTGAAAACTGGGCGACAATGCAAGCAAGAACTCGGCTGGGCTCGGAAATATCCAGACTCACAAGTCTGTTAGCCAAGGACTGAATGTCCAAAGCTAATGGCCTCTCCTCTGCTGAAATGAATGCCAAATTACCCATACTCTCCGCCCTTCTACTAAAGGCATCTACAATTACATTCGCCTTGCTCGGATGATAGAGGATGGTAATATCATAATCCTTTAGTAACTTAAGCCACCTGCGCTGATTCAAATTGAGGTCCCTCTGCTTGAACAAATGATGCAAGCTACGATGATTAGTGTACACCTCACATGATACCCCATACAGATAATGCCTCCAGATCTTAAGAGCATGAACAATCGCGGCCAACTCCAAATCATGTACAGGGTAATTTTTCTCATGGGGCTTCAGCTGATGTGAAACATATGTAATAACTCGCCCCTCCTGCATCAATACACAACCCAAACCAATACGTGAGGCATCGCAATACACAGTATACATCCTCGAATCGGAAGGCAGCACTAACACCAGTGCTGAAGTCAATACGGTCTGCAATAGATAAGAAGAACCCTTCTGGGTCGCCTCGCAATCATCGGACCATCGAAACGGAGAACCCTTCTGGGTCAATCTAGTCAAATGTGCTGCAATAGATAAGAAGCCCTCCACAAACCGGCGATAATAATTTGCTAACCCCAAGAAGATCCTAATCTCAGTCGCCGTAGTAAGATGAGTCCAATTCTAAACTGCCTCGATCTTCTTGGGATATACCTTAATACCCTCGCCTGATTCTACATGCCCCAAGAATGCTACAAAATCTAGCCAAAACTCACACTTGGAGAACTTACCATATAACTTCTATTCCCGCAAGGTCTGAAGTACCACTCTCAAATGCTGCTCGTGCTCCTCCATGCTACGCGAGTAGATCAAAATGTCATCAATGAAGAAAATGACAAACGAATCAATATATGGCCTGAACACCATGTTCATCAAATTCATAAACGTCGTCGGGGCGTTAGTCAAACCGAAAGACATCACTAGAAACTCATAATGGCCATATCTAGTCCAGAAAGCTGTCTTCGGAACATCCAAATCCCGAACCTTCAACTGATGGTACCCCGATCTCAAGTCGATCTTAGAGAACTCCCTGACACCTTGCAACTAGTCAAATAAATCATCAATACGAGGTAATGGGTACTTGTTCTTAATGGTAACTTTGTTCAATTAGAGATAATCAATGCACATCCGCATAATCCCATCTTTCTTCTTCACAAATTACATGGGTGCACCCCAAGGCGATCCACTCGGTTTGACGAACCCCTTTGCTAGCAACTCCTCAAGTTGTTCCTTAAACTCCTTCAACTCTTTCGGAGCCATGCGGTGCGATGGGATAGAGATAGGCTGGGTAACTGGAGCCAAATCAATACAGAAATCGATATCATGATCTGGTTGCATACCTGGAAGATTAGAAGGAAACACATCGGAGAACTCCCGAACTACGGCCACTCAATCAATCGCCGGAGTATCTGCTGTAGTATCTCGAACATACGCTAGTTAAGCCAAACAACCCTTCTCGATCATGCGTTGAGCCTTCAAAAAAGAGATAACCCGACTAGATGCACTGGCAGACGAACCATTCCACTCTAATCTAGGCAACTCTCGCATCACCAAGGTAACAATCTTGGCATGGCAATCAAGGATGGCATGATATGGAGATAACCAGTCCATGCCCAGGATGACCTCAAAGTTGGTCATATCTAGCAACAGAAGATCTGCTCTAGTCTCATAACCACAGAATGTAACAATGCACGACCGGTAGATCCGATACACAACAACATAATCGCCCATTGTAGTGGACACATAAATAGGAGTACCCAAGGACTCACGAGTAACACCCAGGAAATGAGAAAATAGAGATGAAGCATATGAATACGTAGACCTTGGATCAAATAGTACCGAAGCATCCTTACCACAGACATAAATAATACATGTGATCACGGCATCTGAGGCCACTGCATTTGGTCTGGCCGGGAAAGCGTAGAATCTAGTTGGAGCGCCACCTGACTGGCCTCCTCCTGTCTGACCTCCACCTCTAGGACAACCCCTACCCACCTGCCCTCCGTCACTGGGTGGCCGGATGGCTGGTGCGACAACTAGTGTTGTAATCATAGGCTGGTGGCCCTGCTGCACCGTCTTGCCCCGAAGTCTGGGATAAAACCTCTTCATGTGGCCAGGATCCCCACAATCATAACAACCTTCCGTAACGGCGGACTGTTGATCGGAAGTCTGACCCTGATGGCCTGAATACCCACTGGAGGAACCCTGAATAGATGGTGGCTGGTAGGAACTCTCTCGCATGGCGCTAAAATAGGGCCGCACTGGAGCACCCCAAGGAGGCGGCGATGCTGGATATGTGGGCCTGCTAGATTGACCCTTCACGAACTGACCCCTGCCCCAGATGGAGCACCACTGAACTCTTCGGAATATCGAAACCGCTTATCCTTCATCGTCTGCTCTCGGCTCCACTGACGAACACCCTCGATCCTCTAAGATATCTCCATGACTAGCCCGTAAGAAGTCACCATCTCATCCTCTCGGGCCATAGTGGCCTGGCTAGTAGAGTGCAAACCTGCAACATACCTCCGCACTCGATCTGCATCGGTCGGAAGTGTCATAAGTGCATGGCGAGACAACTCCGAGAATCTCGCCTCATAGTCGATCACGGACAATTGACCCTATTGGAGCTGCTTGAACTGAAATCGAAACTCTTCCCTCTAAGAGGGTGGAATATACCTATCCAGAAAGATACGTGTGAACTGGTCCCAAATAAAGGGTGGAGAACCTGCTGGTCTGCCTAGTAGATATGACTGCCACCACCTATGGGCCCTGGCCTCCAGCTGGAAAGTAGTAAAATCCACCCCATGGGACTCTAATATCCTCATGTTGTGTAGTCTATCCCTACACCGATCAATAAAGTCCTAGGGGTCCTCGTATCGCTTACCTCCAAATACAGGAAGTTGTAGCCAGGTCCATTTGTCCAATAGCCTATGCTGATCGTTGGCCGTAACTGGTATGGGCCTTGGTATAGCAGTTGCAACTGGCTGAGCTCCACCCATGGGTAGTGAGCTCGGGGTCCGATACACGGTAGCTGCATGCCCTGGAGTCTGAGCGGTAGGGGTCAGTGCTCCCCGTCCCGCTTGAGATGTGGTTGGGTCTACTGGAACTAAACCAGTCTGAGTCATAGAATCCATGAACTACAGCATACGGCCCATGACCTCCTGGAATCCCGGTGCGGACATGAAATCCATCGGGGCTGGCTCTGCTGCAGGCACTTCGCCCTGCTCCTCAATAATAGTATCCTCTACTGGATCTACTGGCAGCATAGCTGGGGAAACTTTAGGACGTTATCGTCCTTTACCACAATCTAGAGCCCTCCCTCGGCCTCAGCCTCAGCCTCTAGCAATAGGGGGAGCAGCCCCTCCATAGTATGGAACGTCTGTTGTGCGCATTCTGACCATCTGTGAGAGAAAGATACTTAGTACAACATCAACTGCACGATAGGAGATGAAAAAAGATTAGTTTCCTAATACCCTATAGCCTCTCGAAGATAAGTATGGACGTCTACGCACCGATCCGCAAGATTCTATTAGGCCTGCTCATAACTTGTGGACCTACATGAACCTAGTGCTCTGATACCATGTTGTCACGACCCAGTTTCCTATATGCCGTGATGGCGCCCAACGTCACCGCTAGGCAAGCCAATAATGAACTTACCGTGTATCTATTCTTTTAACATTTTTGAAATAGTTGTTTTTTAATTATTACATAGTAAGAGGTGAGAAAATTAAATGTAATAAAACATAATAAATTGTAAGACCAAGTATAGTGAAATAAATACTCAAAAATCATTAAGTGTCTACTAGAAAGATTTTAAGACCTAGTGTCACAATTGTATGATCTACTAGTAGAATACATAAAAATACTAAATTATTGTCTGAAGGATATTAGACAGAACGTAATTAAAAAATAAAGACTTCGGGTGCTGTAAAACGGCTCGGAAGGCAGCTCACCGCTAAGTCTCGATGTATCAGGAGTGCGTGTCGGGATGATGTCCAGATGCACCTGCCTCAGATCCTGCACGGTTAGTGCAGAAGTGTAGCGTGAGTACATAAATAACATGTACCCAATAAGTATCTAGTCTAACCTTGAAGAAGTAGTGACGAGGGGCCGACTTCGACACTTACTATGGGCTAACAATAAAATACCGAAATTCTAAATAAGCATGAGTTATGTAAACAACCATAAATCTCCATAACAAGCGATAAGCAAATATTTCTTTCACTAATAATAAATCCCAAGTTAATTTTCATCATTTAAATAATTATAACCTCTCAAGCCAATCAAATCATATCATGAAGATTAGGCTGCAAGTATTATTACGCACGATTTATGCCGAGGTCGTACGGTCCGATCCAAAATATATGTATATACTGTGTGCACTACCGAGGGTCAAACGGTACGAACTATAGATGCATCTATTAACTTTTCAAGGCGAACGAACCGCTCTCATGAGAGTAGAGGAAATTTACCTCGCTCGCGAAAATACTTGCGACGCGAGTGAACATAGATTTTTCAAAATTATTATAAAATTCTTCTATTATTCCCCACGCATAAGAAGTTTAAACGGGAGACTTTAAATATTAAAATCCTTAATCTCATCTCTAATTAAGATAATTAATATGCATGACCAACATAATAGAGCAAACAAAATATGGTGTAAGCCTAAGACTATCCGGGCATCACATAGAATATAGCTACGCACGGACTCGCATCACCTAGTGTGTACATAGATCCCCATACATATAATTCACCACAAAAATATACCTAAGGGGATGAGTTCCCTCTTACAAGGTTAGGCAAGAGACTTACCTCGTTTTCAAGCTCATTTTCGATCCTCAAATTTGTTCTGAAGCCTCAACTCGGTGCCAAATGACTCGAAACTAGTCAAAGGTTATATAAATGAATCAATATATGTTCCAAAGTTCATAATTTAACTATTAGAGTAATTACCCAACCCGAATTGGAAGATTCTTAAAATTCACCCTAGGTCCACGTGTCCGGGTTTCGGAAATTTTCGAAGAAAGTTGTTACCCATAACCTCACGAACTCAAATATATAATCTTCACTCAATACCATAACTATTTTCGTGGGTAAATCTTATTTTTATTAAAACCCTAGATTCTTCACATTTTCTACAAGTTTCACAATCTTTCCATGTTAAATCTAGCTAAAACTCATATAATTAACTCAAAATTGGATGGGAGTTACTTACCTTAGAATATTGGTTAAAATCCCCCTCCAATGAGCTCTCAAAATTCCCCAAGACAAAATAAAAAAAATGAGGAAAAAGGCCTAAGTCTCGCAATAAAAACCCTCACTACCTCCAGCGATTCCGCTTCTGCGGCTCCTTGGCCACATCTGCGGAAAGGGCCTCGCAGATGCGGTCCTCCCCTCAGCTGGCTTCCTTGCTTCTGCGACCAGCGGCTCGCTTCTGCGAGACCGCTTCTGCAGTGAACACATCGCAGCTGCGCCTTCCCTCGCTCCTGCGATCGTCTGCTTCGCACTTGCGCCTCCGCAGGTGCGGTCATCCCCTTGCTTCTGCGATTCCTGTGCAGCCCTTGCTGGGCAGCTCCTGCGGTTGCTGGCTCGCTTCTAAGTGAACCGTTGTGACCTACGAAAACTAAAAATTGATATTACACTGGTACACGAACCAATACAGAAACATTCAACCTCATTTACTTTCAGTCATCTATATTTGTAGTTACACATGTTGCACTAACATTGTCTTGTAAGGAAAATGGTTGACCAAGACGAAGTCGAGTTGACTATGTTTTAAATTTACGTACAATTCACCCTTCTCTTCTTGTGTTTCAGCATCAAGCATGGTGTTCTGCCTGCCTACTCCAAGATTATTTACATCTGTTGTAATAAATTGCAAGAGAGATCAATATAGTTTGGATACGCAACAATATGAGCAGACGCATGTGAAACGAAGCAATGTTATCAGTTATGCAACATCACTTTGTCTTAAATCTTACGAAATATATGTAGTAATACTATACGAAAATAACAATACAAAGGAAATGGTGCCACTTAAGACACATTGTTGGTTGGCACGCTGGTTAAGTTCATGATTTTGTTCTGAGCGATCAGAGGTTCGAACCTCAACTAGATCATAGTTCGGGCAAATATTTGAGAGTCTGGTTAAGAATTGGGGTTAGATAAAAGTGAACTCACAACTTCTTCTAATTTAAGACTAAAAAACTACTGATTAAGGCTATTTGTTGTCGAGTAATATGATAATTAATGTTATTTATTCTTCGCTCTTCTATCAATACCGATACTACTTACAAAATATTTTACGTACGCCAACGTACGCCCAGCACTGAGACGTGCCAATGAGTCAATCTTAATTACAAGTAAGAGTGGGTAAGATCTTGGTGGGTTATTTAAGGGAGACGCGAGGAGAAGAATAAAATAATTAGAGTGGATAATTAAATAATTAACTGATTTAGCCACGTTTAGAGTGAAGCTGACAAATTGTACTTCCATTAATCCAAATATTAGTAGCTTTGGCAAATTGAATTTATTTCAAAACATCATTAAAAAAAACGGAAAAGGGTCAGAAATGCTCTTAACGTATTAGAAATTGCTCAAACATTGCCTCCTTCCACCTATGGGTTCAAATTTGCCCTTAATGTTATTTGTAGACTTAAAAATGCCCCTCTTAACGGAAAGATGACATGACATTGATGGACATTTTAATATTAAGGGCAAATTTGAACCCATAGGTGGAAGGATGACATTTTTGAGGCATTTCTAATACGCTAAGGGCATTTCTTACCCTTTTCCGTTTTAATTAAACATGTAACATTTATTTAATCTGGAAAAAAGTGAATATTTTTTACTAAAAACTGAAAAAAAATAAAAATATTTTTTTCCAGTTTTTACAAAAATACTGCTTTTAAAAAAGCTGAATTTTTTTTTCTATAACAATATTTTGGTAAAAACTGAAAATTAATTTTCTAAAGCAATGTTTTTGTAAAAGTTGGAAAAAAATATATTTTCTCTTCTTCCTTCCTTCCTTGTTTGTCCATATGCTTTCTGAGTTCATTTTTTATATATTTTAGATCTTCTAATGAGTTAGTACATCAAAACTGAAATATTTTTGTTTTTTCAGTTTTTAGTAAAACAAAATTCACTTTTTTCCAGACTAAATAAATGCTACATGTTTAATTATAATGCCATTTTTTCATAACTCAGAAAGCCAATCTATTCCTAAATAAATGTTACATGTTTAACTAAATAAATACTACATTTTTCGAGACTAATGAATTTATTTTTTTTACTAAAAACTGAAAAAAAACAAAAATATTTCAGTTTTGATATACTGACTCATTAGAAGAACTAAAATATATTTAAAAAAATGAACTCATAAAGCATATGGACAAACAAGGAAGGAAGAAGAAGAGAAAATATTTTTTCAGCTTTTACAAAAATATTGCTTTAGAAAATTGCTTTTCAATTTTTTCTTCCAGTTTTTACAAAAATATTATTTTAGAAAATATTTTTTAGCTTTTTTAAAGTAGTTTTTTTGTAAAAACTGAAGAAAAAAAATTCGTTTTTTTTAATTTTTAGTAAAAAAAAAATTACTTTTTTCTAGACTAAATAAATGTTACATGTTTAATTAAAATGCTCATCAATACCATGTCATCTTTCCGTTAAGAGAGGGGCATTTTTAAGCCTAAAAATAATATTAAGAGTAAATTTGAACCCATAGGTGGAAGGAAGGCATTTTTGAGTCATTTCTAATACGTTAAGGGTATTTCTGACCCTTTTTCCGTTAAAAAAATTCAAGTATGTTATTACCGTGTCAGTTAGTGTTAGGTTAATTAAGTAAGACAGTTGAAAAAGAGATAAAGGCTAATTTAAACAAAATACTTTTATAATTAATGCTATCCACTCTTAAGAGGTGTAATATATTCTTTTTTGAAAATAAACAAATACAGAGAGGTGGATGAAGCTAAAAGGTTATGAGTTCAACTGAACTCAATAACTTTAATACGTGACTTTTATATATATAAAATCATTAAAATTTTAATAAATATTATATTTGAACTCATATTTCAAATGTGCAACAGGTTCAGTTATTAAAAAAAAATCTCAACAAATTAAAATTTTGGATTCGCTTGTGAACAAATATATATACTCCTATATAATATTATAATATGAAAAAGAGAGATTAATAAGTTCGTTATTTCTGCAGTTGCGCAGATCCCAAAACCCACAAAATATGGAGGAAGATTTGATCACCATGCTATTCATCACGAAGAGTTGGGTGGAGAAAAGGAATGTGCTTTATCTATGTATATGTTACCAAATTTGCATGTGCTCCTTATAGTTCAGATTCCCAACGATTTGAACTGTCCTCCTTTTAAGTGCAATCCCATTTTACTTGGTAGACTCTTTCCTCCTCAATCATTTTTTTTTTATAAAATTTGTGCTCGATATTTATATTGAAATCTGATTAAATACGGATCGTGCCGAAAAGTTTTATATTTGTGGATAAAGTATTCCTAATTAATAAAAGCGATTTCATATTCAAGATTCGAACATAAGATCTCTAATTAAGATAAAAGATTGTACTTATCATTTCATCACTAACCCTTGTTGATCCAATCCAAAACTTTGCTTGGTTTATTATTACTTCGTAAAGAAATGCATCGCTATCGTATTTATTACCCCATTAATTAATAATGAGTCATTCACACACTTTTTATTTCTTTATTGCTCTTTTTTAGTTTTGCCACTTATGGCTCACAAAGTCAACATTTGCAAACGAAGAAACCAATAACAACTAGTTATTCTTTTAATTCATATAGGTAATATATTTTACGATATTCATGTTAGAGTCCGACTAAATTCGGATTCGCATCGGAAAATCCCACATTGGGGGTAAAGCGCTTTCTAACAAAGGCGACTCCATACCTAGGGCTCGAACCCAAGACCCCTGGTTAAGGATGAAGGAGTACTTACTGTCACACCTCCTTTTCTCCGGGGGATAGGGGATAGGTCTTTTTTCTTCAATTTAAGTGACATTAATCGAAATGGAATTACTTAATTTAGTTTAGAGTCGCCACTTGGAATAATTGATGGTGTCTCAAGTCACCGATTTATTTTAAATCCCAAATCGAGGAAATTTAACTCTGTTTTAAGGTCCGCAAAAATCAGAAGACCGGGTAAGGAATTTTGTTAACCCGAGAGAAGGTGTGAGGCACTCTCGGATTCCGTAATTTTAGCACGGTCGCTCAACTATTAATAATTGGCCTAATTATCTGATTTATTACATGTTTTAGAACCCTTTATGTGTTATTGCTTCTATACCGTTTTAAATTATTTTAAACAATTATGGAAATTATTTAAACAAGTCGCGATATCGCGTACTCGCTTGTTTTTGTACATATTGCGAATCGCGTCACGTGAAACGCACTCGCAATTTACAACATGTTGATTTTTATTATTTGAAGTTGGGATCAAGTCGCGTGAAACACACACTTGAGTTTAGAATTATGTATCATGATTATGCAACGGGAACCGTACTCATGGTCACAATAATTTATTATTAATCGCGCCTAAAGCAAGCTACGAGGTTCGGATATTATTTATTCTCCTAAGATTTGAGATTAGTGAGGCCATGAATTATGAAATCAATTGTGGAAAAGTATCAAATTTTGCTCTAATTATTCTCGTCTAGATAACTTAAATTGATCATAGCACAATTGGTTTTTTAAAGCCAACTAATGAGTATGCCCAGTTACTAGTTCATCAAGCTACCCCACTATCCATTAGTCAATTGCAGTAGTACATGTTTCATTAAGCAAAGCTCAACCACCGGGCCCAATCATCTTTTTTTTTAAAAGTCCAAATCTCATTTTTCAATTTCAACTAGCAGGCATGGATTTTATCCCCAAAGTTCAAACATTCACTACGTACCCAAAAATCATGTTTTCATCAATCTTCATATTAATCAAACAAGAAAGTAACAAAATTTAATAAAGCTAATGAGACCTAACAATTAATACAGAAAAAAAATATTTCAATCTTCATGAAACTAAATAAGATCAAATTATATATTCAAGCATAATATCTTAACAAAATAATGATGGAAGAAATGGACCTTTACAAGACTATTTTGAAGCTTAGATAATGGACAAGGATGCAAATGGAGCCCCGACCAAAATTGACAAACGGAGCTCGAACTCGACGACTCAACTTTGGAGCTGTTGTTTTCTTTACAAAAGGGGACTGTTTTGCTGGGTTTTCAGCTTATTTTTTGTCGTGCTTTTTAGCATGGTTTCCAGTTGGTTTCGGGGTTAGAGTTTGGTGATGGATTGCTGGATTTTCGAAAGAAAGCAGAAGAAAGAATGACACTAATAGAAATTTTCTTAGCGTAGAATAAGCAAAAACATTTCTCTCAATTCCATCCTCCTTATTTTTTTCTTCCTCTCTCCCTTTTATTCTTACATTTCTCCTCTATTTATAGAAATCTTTTTGGAATTTTCAGATTTTTTTTATTTTATTATTTTGTTATTTTTTAATTAAAAAGAATTCCCACTTCTCATTTTTCTTATTTTTAAAAAAAAAATAATAATTTCCCACTTTACTTTCCTTTAATTTTTTAATTTCTCATCTTTTTACTTTTATTATATTGAAATATTCTTTTTTTATTTCTCATTTATTTTACTTTTTTCTTAATTTCTACTTACTTTTACTTTTCGTTTTTTAAAATTCCACATTCTTTTACTTTTATTTTTTTAATTTTCCACTTTCTTTTACTTTTTATTAATCAATTTCCACCTACTTTTATTTTTACTTTTTAATTCTATATTTCTACTTTTTCTATTTTTTTTTATTCCCATCCGAAATTCAAAAAAAAATATATTTAATTTTTTTTTCAGTTTTAAAATTTATTTTATTTTAAAATAAAGATAAAAATAAAAATACAAATAATTCTAATAGTAATAATTGACCTTTTAAATTATTATTAATTTTTACCTATATATTTAATATATATTTTTTAGCTTTATTACACTTATATATATATATATATATATATATATATATATAAGTGTAACAAAGCTAAAAAATATATATTAAATTTCTGAAAATATTTACATAGTAGAAGGTGATAAAAATTCAAATATAGTCAAAAATTAGGTGCTCACAACTGCCCCTCTTTGCTTGAAAACATGAATAGTTTTCAAGAAAAGACTAAGTGAGCCATGTGACTAATTTTTGACCAAACAATTATTCAAAAGGAAAAGAAATAAAAGATAGGGTGTAACCGAGTCCTGGTTTTGGACATCCTACATATCTCGGGTTATAGGGGAAATCGGGTTGCGTGTAGTTCAAGGAGAATGGTGGAATGATGAGTGGAGGAGTCGAGTGTGATTCCGTCAAGGCTCTGGTCCACGGTCCTGCTATTATATCAAAATAAAAAAGAAACTAAACAAGCCTATCAGTTCCGAGTTACATGATTCCTATCTATGAGTCTTCCGAAACTTGATCTTGAGTCTTGACTGGTTCTTCATGCAGCCTCTAATCTAAACCTTGATGCTCTCTAGTTGTAGGTTCTAGTTCATTATTCTATAGCTTTTTCTAATCAAAACGGGACTCCAATGCTCGTGGTTTCAGTCATGTCTTGAGCATTCCACATCTTTTTAACTCCTTTTGCATTTTGGATTCACTTTTTTTTTTTTTTGAATTGAGACGTCTTCTTTTAGTCATCTCGAACCCTGTGCCTCGAGGTAAAACCTACTCAGATATCAAAACAAACAAACTGACAAAAGTTTTCTGCCCGCCCCAGTTTGCATTAGGAAATTTTCGTGAGTTATTGTAACAAAATTCTAAAGTACTTCTTTATTGAAAGCAATAAAAGGTCGGGAGTGGTGTACCCCGAAAAAGTCATGATATTTTTTTTTTGGATGGTGTTCCTTTATTGTTAAAAGGATGTCTCAACTAAGAATTGATGTACCTTATGTTGGAAAAATGTGGCCAAGGAATAGGATACCCTATATTGGCAAACAATCAGGGAGTGGTGTACCCTACATTTAAGATCAAATCAACTAGGGAGTGAATACCTTATGTTGGAAAGGAGACTAGGGAGTGGAGACCCTATGTCTAAAATAAAATCAACTAGGGAGTGGAGACCATATATTAGAAAAGAGACTAGGGAGTGGAGACCTTATGTATAAAATAAAATATCCTATGGAGTGGAGAGCCTATATTGGAAAAGAGAGTAGGGAGTGAAGACCCTATGTATAAAACAAAATCAACTAGGGAGTGGAGACCCTATGTTGGAAAAGGAGACTAGGGAGTGGAGACCCTATACCTAAAAATAAAATCAACTAGGGAGTGGAGACCCTATGTCTAAAATAGAATCAACTAGGGAGTGGATACCCTATGTTGAAAAGGGCGACTAGGGAGTGGAGACCCTATGTCTAAAATAAAATCAATAAGGGAATGGAGACCCTATGTTGGAAAAGACGACTAGGAAGTGGAGACCCTATGTCTAAAATAAAATCAACTAGGGAGTAGATACCCTATGTTGAAAAGGGCAACTAGGGAGTGGAGACCCTATGTCTAAAATAAAATCAACTAGGGAGTGGAAACCCTATGTTGGAAAAGACGACTAGGGAGTAGAGACCCTATGTCTAAAATATAATCAACTAGGGAGTAGAGACCTTATGTTGGAAAAGAGACTAGGGAGCGGAGACCCTATGTTTAAAATAAAATCAACTAGGGAGTGGAGACCCTATGTTGGAAAATATATTGGGTATTGGTGACCCTATGTCTAAAATATTATAAACTAGGGAGTGGAGACCCTATGTTGGAAAAGCAGACTAGGGAGTGGAGACCCTATGTCTAAAAATATCGACTAGGGAGTGGAGACCCTATGTCTAAAATAATCATCAACTAGGGAGTGGAGACCCTATGTTGGAAAAGCAGACTAAGGAGTGGATACCCTATGTCTAATATAATCATCAACTAGGGAGTGGAGACCCTATGTTGAAAAAGCAGACTAGGGAGTAGAGACCTTATGTGTAACGACCCGGCCGGTCATTTCTAGAGTTATAGCCCCATTTTTTCCATTTTTGCTTCCTTTTGTGCTTTTCAGCTATATTATGATATATCGGGTTAGTTGGTTCGGGTCTAGAGTGGTTTCAGAGTGAATTGAGACACTTAGTCTCTTATTTAGAACCTTAAGTTGGAAAAGTCAACCGGATATTGACTTATGTATAAACGATCTCGGAATTTAATTCTGATGGTTCCATTAGCTTCGTTAAGTGATTTTGGACTTAAAAGCGCGTCCAGAATGTGATTTGGAGGTCCGTAGTGGAATTAGGCTTTGAATTGGCGAAAGTTGGAAATTTGGCGATTTCGGTCGGCAGTGGAAAATTTGATATCGGGGTCGGAATGGATTTCCGAAAATGGGAGTAGGGTCGTGGTGTCATTTTTTAAGTGTGTATAAAATTTGAGGTCATTTGGACGTGGTTTAGTAGGTTTCGACGTCGTTTGTTTAGAAGTTCTTAGGCTTGAATTCGAGGATAATTTAGTATTTTTAATGTTGTTTTGAGTGATTCGAAGGCTCGACTAAGTTTGTATATTGTTATATGACTTGTTGGTATGGTTGGTTGAGGTCCCGAAGGGCTCAGGGTTATTCCGGGTGGTTAACAGATTGTTTGAAGTTGGAAAAATACAGCTGAAGCTGCTGTTACTAGTATTTTCGCACCTGCGAAGGGGGAGCTGCAGGTGCGAGGTCGCTGGTGTGCTTGGTAAGCCACGGATGCAGATATGGAGGACCTGGGCTGAAATCGCAGGTGCGTAGAAGTGGCCGCATCTGCGAGCCCGCAGATGCGAGGATGAGTCGCAGATGCGAAAGTGAGGAGTTTGGCTATTTCTGCAGAAGCGGAGGAAAATGCGCAGGTGCGAGACCTGGGACGCAGGTGCAGGGCCAGTGCGTTAAGTTAGTTTCTGTAGAAGCGGAGTTCCCAACCGCAAAAGCGGCTCTGCAGGTGCGGATATTGGACCGTAGGTGCGGTTTTGCTGGGCAGAAAGTATAAAAAAAAGGACTTCGAGATTTTTCCTCATTTTCACAATTTGGAACACGGACTTTGGAGCTTTTGGAGTGATTTTTGGAAGGCAATTCGAGGGTTATCACTGAGGTAAGTTCCTTTAGACTAATTATCCTTAGCTATGGTATTTTCCTGTTGATTTCTCACCTAATTAGTAGGATTTTTAAAGTGAAATAGGGGGTTAGGGCTTGGGATTTTAGAGAGAGTAATTTGGGGATTTGAGGGACCAAATGAGGTCGGATTTTGATGAATTTAGTATGGTTAGACTCGGGAGTGAATGGACTTTCAGATTTTGTGACTTTTGTCGGATTTCGAGACGTGGTCACGGGGGGCGGGTTTGAGTGAATTTCGGGATTTGGCCTATAATTTGGAATTTTCTTTGTGGGATTCATTATTTAGCTCATATTGATCGTATTTTATTGTTTGTGGCTAGATTCGGGTCATTTGGAGGCTGATTTGAGGAAAGAGCATTCCAGAGTAGGAGTTCTACACTGTTAAGGTAAGTAACAATTTTAAATCTGGTCTTGAGGGTATGAAACCTGGAGTTTGGTATAATGTGACTGTTTGGAGGTGGCACCCATGCTAGGTGATGGGCATGGGGGTGTACTCCATGAGGGATTGAGACTTGGTCCGTCCCTGGAGACTGTGAAGTCTAATAGCCTTTAATTGTGTTTATATGCATTCCTCTCTACTAGAACTTGACTGTTTTTCATGATAAAAACCATGCTTAGGCTATATTCCGGCTCATGGTAGTTATACTCAGTCATAGTGGGTCGTGTACATGTTTACCTCAGTCTCTGTTATTTTTTCCTGATGATATACTGTAACACTTTGATTTGGGTCATTTTCCCTTTCTTTATTGAGAGATGTGAGACTAGAGAGGTTCATGACTGAGTAAGGTCGAGGGCCTGGTTGTGAGGTATCGTTTTATGGCACGTGATTTGTCCATGCGGATCATTATAGTTCATACTATGGCATGTGAGTTGTCCGTGCAACACGTGAGTTGTCCGTGCGGATCCAGATATGATATTATAGCACGTGAGTTGTTTGTGCATCACGTGAGTTGTCCGTGCAGATTATAGCGCTTGGGCTGTAGGAGCCCTTCATGAGTCTGAACACCCCCAGTGAGCGCATGTACCTATTGAGCATGTGCATTGAGGGCTGAGAGTTGAGTGCCGAGTTGTTGAGGGTTTGAGTGACTGTTTCCCTGAGAGGTTGTACTTGCTTTTCAATTGTTTATGCACTTAGTTTCTATCTGTCTTTCTTGTGAAATTTCTGAAAGTTTCTATATCCGGAGTACCTGCATTTTATCTGTAAAAAACTGATTTGACCTAAACTGCCGGATTTGAAAGTATGTCTAATCCTTGTTGGAATTATTGAAAATGATATTTACCATATAGCTCATCACTGTTTCTCAGTTCCTTATTTATTTCTATTACTTTCTGAGTTTGTTGTACTCATGCTACACCTGCACTTCATGTGCAGATCCAGGTGTGTTTAATCACGGAGGTCGTTGAGTTCGGGAGGATCGAGTACCGGAGACTACGAGGTAGCTGCCGGTGTCCGCAGGACCTTGTCTCTCCTTCTATATACTTCTTTCTGTCTTGTATCGATACTTAGACACTGGTTGTATTAGTTTGGTTATCTAGATGCTCATGACTTGGTGACACCCCGATGTTTGGGGCTAGTTTCCGCATTTTGATTCTATATTGAGTTCAACTTTGGTTTTTTTTGAAAAATTTCTGATATGAAAAAGTTTTGTCAAAAACGTCAACTAGGGAGTAGAGACCCTATGTTGGAAAACAGACTAGGGAGAACCTATGTTGGAAAAACGATTAGGGAGTGGAGGCCCTATGTCTAAAAATCATCAACTAGGGAGTGGACCTAGGGATTGGAGACCATATGTTGGAAAACGCAGCTAGGGATTGGAGACCCTAAACTACCATGATTTGGAGCTTTCTTTCTTTTCTTTCTTTCTTTCTTTTTAAAGAATGAGTAAAATGCGGGAAAAATTTGGAGAAGACTTCTATTTTGAGTGGTTGTTGCTGCAGAGCTATTTCAGTCTCCACGTGATTTTCTTTTGGTTGCACCTGCTTCTTGCAAGGTTGCTTTGGATTACACCTATTTCCTGTTTCTTAAACAAAGAATAATTTGTCAGTTTGAAACGGTGGTTGGTTTTGTGGCCTTGAACGTTTCAGTCACTTGATCTCGGCCCTTTCAGCTACAACTGATTGTTTCCTGAATATCGATTGCTTTTCTAACCTCAAAGAACTTCTGGATTTTTCAGACTATGCCATGACGGTTAGTCACGTGGGACTTAACATTTTCAACTTTATTTTGCCTTTATGAGAATTTGACTTTGAATTTCCTCTTTCAACAATTTTTTATTTTGAAGTAGCGGCCACCATGGCTAGTCGGAGTCAACTTGATTCCCCTGCCGAGGCTGGGTGCCTTTATTTTTTCATATTGGCTTGTATCAAGTGAGAAGTCTGTAAATCAGTCTTGCCATCCCCTCTTCGTCTTAATTTTGGAACAGAGTTAGACCGAAAGGGATTCAAAGAAAAGTAAACAATGGAATGGACGGTGATGTGCGCACGGTTGTGCGATATCCCAATAATGCGAAAGGCAGCTTTTCATGCCATTGTCTAGAACTTTGAATCATTTTCCTGAGGATCTTCTTGATATTCTTATTTGTAGCTTCAACGACGCCATTAGCTTTGGGCCAATAAGGGGTAGAATTACGATGCGTAATCTTAAATTGTTCGCATACCCCCCTCATCAAGTGGTTGTTCAGATTTGCCGCATTGTTTGTAATGATAGTTTTAGGAATACCAAAATGACAAATAATGTTGGAATGCACGAAGTCCACCACCGCTTCCTTGGTGACGACTTTGAAAGTGATTGCTTCAACCCACTTTGTGAAATAATCAATGGCAACCAAGATGAATTTGTTCCCATTTGAAGCTTTCGGCTCGATTGGCCCAATGACATCCATACCCCAGGCAACGAACGGCCAAGGTGCTGACATAGGATGCAACTCTGAAGGCGGTGCATGAATCATGTCATCGTGTATCTGACAGTGATGACACTTCCGAACAAAACTGAAGTAATCCTTTTCCATGGTCATCCAGTAATAACCTTCCCGAAGGATTTTCTTTGCAAGGACATATACGTTTATGTGAGGTCCACATACTCCCGAATGAACTTCGTTCATGATCTTTTCAGCGTCTAGGGCATCTACACACCTCAAAAGATTCATATCCGGAGTTCTTTTGTACGAGATTTCTTCGCTCATGAAGAAGCCGCTGGCAAGCCTTCTAATGGTTCTCTTTTGGTCTCCACTAGCCTGCTCGGGATATTCCTTTGTTTTCAAAAACCTTTTGATATCATGATACCATGGATGAACATCTGGTTCTATTTCAATTGTATTACAATAACCATGCCTTTCTCGAATTTGGATTTCTAGCAGGTCAATATAGACATTGCCCGGATACGGTAGCATTGAGGCCAAAGTAGCTAATACATCATCTAACTCGTTGTGGAATCGAGGAATATACCTGAACTTGACGGACTTGAATCATTTTTTAAGATCTTCCACATGTTGCCTATATGGGATAATCTTGATATCTCGAGTTTTCCATTCACCTTGGGCTTGCCGAATGATCAAATCAGAATCTCCCATAATTAACAATTCTTCCACATCCAGATCAACTGCCATATTCATGCCCATAATGCAGGCTTCATACTCAGCGGTGTTGTTGGTACAGAAGAATCAAAGCCGAGCTATGGCCGGATAGAGCTGACCAGTGGGCGAAACCAAAATTGCCCCAATCCCGAGACCTTTTGTGTTTACAGCTCCATCAAATAACATTTTCCAAGCATTGGTGTCTTCTGGAATTACTTCAACTGAATTTACTTCCTCGTCCGGTGAGTTGTTCGTGCAGCACGTGAGTTGTCCGTGCAGATTATAGCGCTTGGGCTGAAGGAGCCCCTCCGGAGTCTGCATACACACCCAGTGAGCGCAAGTACCTACTGAGTGCGAGTGCCGAGTGCTGAGTGAATGGGAGGGCTGAGTGACTGTGGCCCTGAGAGAATGCCTTTGATTTCATATTTATTGCACTTAGTGGCCATGTATCACTGTCTTGATAATTTCTGAAAGATATTACACTCTATTTCAGTTGAACTCGACATGAACTTACTGTTTTGGTCTTAATTGCCGAACTTAAAAGCATGCCTACCTTCCATGTTAAAATCACTATTATTGAACTATTACTGTAAAGCTCGTCATTACTTTCAGTTATTTATTTAGTATTATTACTTGCTGAGTTGGTTATACTCATACTACACCCTGCACTTCATGTGCAGATCTAGGTGTTTCCGGACATAGTGGGTGTTGATTTTCACGCACAGTTGATCTTTTGGAGATTTCGAGGTAGCTACCGGCGTTTTGCAGGACCTTGTCTCTCCTTCCCTACATTTCCGCTTATTGTATTTAGTTTCATACTATATTAGATAGTGTTTTCCAGACTTGTGATATATAGATGCTCATGTACTCAGTGACACCCCGATGTTGGGAATTTTTGCATTGTATTTTAGATTTTATGTCCTGTTTATGAGAAGTTGTTATCATTTAAACTATTTTAAATCCTTTTTCTGTTAAGTGTTGAAGTTATTTCATAAATGTCGGTTTTCCTAGTACCACGATAGGCGCCATCAGGACAGGTCAAGATTTTGGGTCGTGACAGGAAGTGAAGCTTTTCCTAATAGTGTTGTAGCCTCCCAAAGATAAGTACAGACATCTTTGTACTTATCCGCGAGACTCTACTAAACATGCTTGTGACTCATAACACCTATAAACCTAGAGCTCTGATATGAACTTGTCACGATCCCAATCTCCCTCTGTAAGATGTTGTGATAGCACCTAGTCTCTAAGACTGAACCCAAAATCTCAACACGATTTTGGGTCGTGACAGGAAGTGAAGCTTTTCCTAACAGTGTTGTAGCCTCCCAAAGATAAGTACAGACGTCTTTGTACTGATCCGCGAGACTCTACTAAACCTGCTTGTGACTCATAACACCTATAAACCTAGAGATCTGATACAAACTTGTCACGATCCCAATCTCCCTCTGTAGGATGTTGTGATAGCACCTAGTCTCTAAGACTGAACTCAAATCTCAACACATGATATATAATTAGAAATTGCGATTCAAATAGTTACAACTTCCAAAACCCGGTAGAAATAAGTCACAAGCTTCTAAGAGAAAATACTAAGTGTCTCTATACATCAGAATCTAAAGAGAATAAGGAAAAAAACAACATAACAAGGATAGAGGCGGACTCCGAGGTCTGCGGACGCTGGTAGATATACCTTGAAGTCTCCATGCACAAGCTATCTCACTGGTATCGGGCTTGGTAGGAAAAACCTAAATCTGCACAAAAGATGTGCATAAGTGTAGTATGAGTACACCACAACGGTACCCAATAAGTGCCAAGCCTAACCTCGGTAGAGTAGTGACGAGGTCAAGTCAGTGCCCTACTAGAATAAAAAGGGAACAAGGCAGAATATATAATGATATAATGAAATTACTGAGAATTTAACAATGAGAAATTACAGAAAGGTAACAACACAGCAAATAGAGGTAAACAGCAGGGGCGCTCGCCTCGTATCATCTCGTATTCCCAAATGTAAATACACAATATGAGGATCTCCTGAGGTACCACCTCGTAGTCCTAAAAGTAAATATACGACAGGGGGATCTCCCGAGGTACCGCCTCGTAGTCCCAAAAGTAAATATGCAACAGGGGATCTCCTGAGGTATCGCCTCGTAGTTCCAAAAGTAAATACATAATAGGAGGATCTCCCGAGGTATCGCCTCGTAGTCCCAAAAATAAATATGCGACAGGGGAATCTCCCGAGGTACCGCCTCCTAGTTCTAAAAGTAAATATGCAACAGAGGATCTCCCGAAGTACCGCCTCGTAGTGCCAAAAGTAAATACACAACTCATAACCTATGTAACAACGAATGTACAACAAGAAATCATACAGTTAAAGACTGAATACAACATCACGGAGGCAAGTAATTCAACTAAGCATGTTGCACAAATTTTAAGTAAAAGTTAAGACACGTAGACATGCGATACTAAGCTAAACATGATAACTACACATGCTAAGACAACTCAGTTAAGGAATTAAAAGAAGACTACTCAACAAGAACCGAAATTTTCACATTTAGGTCATGTACGCACTCGTCACCTCGCGTACATGGCATTCACATATCACCAATTGTTACAACCTCCTATCTATATAGAATATGATAAGCAAATCAACGTGATGATTCCAAGTGTTACAACAAAAATTCAATAAGTGTCAAATTTTAGGTTTCTAAAATTAGTTAGCTTAGTTAATAATTAGTTACTCTTTTTTAATTTAAATTAAAAATAATTAAATATCTATATATTTTTAAGGAAACTATTTAAAAAAAATATAAATAAATAACTTCAATGTATAGATATATAAAATGATAAGAGTAATTTATTTTTGGAGATGAGAAAGTTTTTGAATAATTCATATGGTCATGTTATATGGATAAGATCATGTAACTAAAAATATTATAATAGATAAAATTAAAAATAAATATATAAAATATAATTTTAATTAAATAAATAAAACCTATATATTAAATACAAATCAATCTATGTAGAACAGGAGAAGCAAATCATTGTGATGATGCCAAGTGTCACAATAAAAATTCAACAAGTGTGAAATTTTAGGACAAAATTAGTTAGGTTAGTTAATAATTCGTTACTTTTAAAATTTGAATTAAAAATAATTAAATATCTATATATTTTTTAAGGAAACTATTAAAAAAAAGAAACAAATACATAAATAAATAACTTCAATGTAGAGATATATAAAATGATAAGACTACGTTATTTTTTTAGATGTGAAAGTTTTTGAATAATAATTCATATGGTCATGCTATATGGATACGATCATGTAATTAAAAATATTATAATAGATAAAACTAAAGACAAAAGCATAAACAATAATTTCAAGAAATAAATAAAATATATAAAGTTACAAGTTAACTTATTATGTAGTAATTTTAATAAAAAATAAAATTTTCATATTAAATACAAATCTATCTATATAGAATATGAGAAGCAAATCAATATGATGATGTCAAGTGTCACAACAAAAATTCAATAATCAGTTACTCTTTTTTAATTTGAATTAAAAACAATTGAATATCTATATATTTTTAAGGAAACTATTACAAAAACAATATAAATAAATAAATTTAATGTAGAGATATATAAAATGATAAGACTAATTTATTTTTTGAGATGAAAAAGTATTTGAATAATAATTCATATGGTCTTGCTATATGGATAAGATCATGTAACTAAAATTATTATAATAGATAAAACTAAATACAAAAACATAAACAATAATTTCAAGAAATGAATAAAATATATAAAGATATAAGTTAACTTATTATGTAGTAATTGCAATAAAAATAATTAAACTTTCATATTAAAAACAAACGGGGAGAAGAATTCAATTTAATTTCTTATTGAAATAATTATTAGTAGATTTATGACATATAAGAAAAGAACTTCTCTGTTTAACTTTTGAACTAATTCAACATCATCCATTTAGAAAAATAAAACAATAATATTTATATTATAGATAGACACTAAATGAAAACAATTAAAATATTATATAACAAAAAATAGAATTTCAAGTGATAGCGTAAAAGTATATATACTACTTAAATTTCTCATGTAGGAAATATTATTTAATACATAGAACTCATAATTTTATAAAACAAATACAAAAATATAAAGATACTATCAGGATATTATACACCAATTAATAATTATTAAAAATATTGGTAGGTTTTTTATAAAAATAATAAAAGGCTTATCTCTTCATACTTTTGATGAATTCAAAATTATAATTTATCAAGAAACTATTACGTTATTTAAATTTATAGTAAAATACAAAATGAAAAAGCTAATTAAATATTACAGTGGAAAAGAATGTATGAAAAAGGGGGATAAAGAATTTTGTTTTTTGATATTTTATATTTTGAATTAATAAATAAATAAAATATAAATAATTAACACTCAAGAAACTTATTGATAAATTTAGACAATTAAAGAATTTTAAACAATATAACATAACTTTAAAAAAGAAATTCCAGAGTAAGAAAATATATATCTATTTTAAATTAAAAGAGAAGTAGTATCAAAATATTAAGCCAACTAGCAAGTTAATAAAAAGTTATATTAGTAAATGTATAATACTAAGTACTTGCTAATTTAATAATAATAAAGAATAAATAATTTATTTGATTACTATATAATGTGTATCCTTTGATTTTGTATAGATTTTGTTATATTTATGTACACTATATTAAATAATAAGTAATATTTATTAAACTAATATGATATATTAAATCATAATTTTATAAAATTTATATTCTGTCAAATTATCTGCACATGGAGCGTGTTCTAAAACTAGTAGACACAAATACGTAGAGCCATCTTTACACAAAACCATAAGACACAAAAAGATTTTTGCTTAAAATGCAGCACAAGATAAGCAACAACTTCAAAAAGAGTGCATTTTATTGTTGGTCATGCATTTTATTATATGAGGATTTTGAATAAGCATATAAATTGTCTAAGAATTTTGAATCCGCGTCCGCATATAAGTTACTTGCAATTTTTTGGTTAGAAATTCTAAAAATTAGCATAAAATATTTGTAAAAAATCATGAAAAGGGGAGTTTCTTGCCGATTTCCCTGGGAAAAAACTGCAAGTAAATCCCCATGGAAATTCTTAAGTAAATTCTGTAGAAATTATTAAAATTATTGTCATAATATTTTTATTTTCATAATTATTTTTCTATTAAGGAAATTATTCACACATATATTTTTGTATCACGTAGTATGGCACCACAATATTATTTCTTATTATTTTAGTATTACTATTACTAATTCCTACTAATTATTAACTTTTCTAAATATATATGTAACCCACCCCCCTTCACATTTACATACTTTTTAACTCCTTATAAGCTTACATCACAAGAAAAACCCACATCTACTGAAGTCCATAACAGTTCAACGCATTGGCATCGAGCTCAACTTATAGAAAAGCTAATATTTTAACTATATTTACCTATAAGTAAATCGACAAAATATAAAATAGATACAATTAATAGTGAAGGATACTTTTTACATATCAAGATTTTATAACTTTCAGAAAAAATATAATTTTTAAATTTAAAAATTACTTCATAATTATGCTGTTAGTACACGAACTTAAATTTTTAAAGCTCCTCAACCTGAAATTATAAATTTGTGTTCACTTTATTTGATAGCTATAAGGGATTATACCAGCCATTTAGTTTTAGTGTTTGAAAACAAAAGAACTTTGGAAACTATTAACATCCAACCATGAAACATCCAACAATCAAGGGATGTGAAGCGATGGTGTAACGATCCGACCGGTCCTTTTGAGCATTTGCATTCGGTTCGGTGTTGCGAGGGTTTGAGTAGCCTCACACGATATATTATGACTTGCTTGTATGGTCGGATTTAGTTTTCGAGTTGTTCGGAATGGATATGGAAGAATGATTCTTAACTAAGAAGTTTGAAATTTAAAGAGTTGACCGGAAGTTGACTTTTCAGTAAATGACTCCGGAATAAATTTTTGATGGTTCTGTTAGCTTCATATGGTAATTTCGGATTGGGACGTATGCCCGAAATTTAAATTGAAGGTCCTCAAATGATTTGGCGTAATTTTCCTAAAAATTGTTAACTTTGAAAAGCTTTGAATTCCAAAAATTGGCCATAATTGAATTTTTATTGATACTGGATCCCGATTTGGATTCCGAGAGTTTGAGCAGCTTCGTAACAAAATTTATGACTTGTGTGCAAAATTCGAAGTTATTCCGAGGTGCGTAGGCACGCTTTCCGTTAGTTTTTTAAAAATTAAAAGTTTTGATTTTATAAAGGCTGAATTTTTAAAGTTTGACCCGAGTTTGACTTTGTGATTAACGGGCCCGACATTTGGTTTTGAAAGTTTGTACAAGTCCATTTTGCGATTGTGTCTACAAAATTTGGCGCGATTCGGAGTTGATTTGATAGGATTCGGATGATTGAAAACTTTGAAGTTCTTGAAATATCTTTGAAAATTCATGCATTTTGGCATTTTTCTTTTTGGCAAATTATACTACTAGGCATCCCTAGTAGCTATTTTATTAATAATAAAAAGAAAAAAGAAACCACAACGGAAAAGTACAAGTAAGGGGGCTAGCTACAGTAGTGTTGCCTATATGCCTTGGCTATATAATCACTCCTATGCGCCTCCATTGCCTTAAGATGGCAGCGTCATGTAGAGAATCATTGTGTAGCTGTCGGCAAAATTCTCACGAGGGCATATAATCTCATAGCCGCTTGGATCTTCCCAAAGGCATAGGAATATAGCACACACATACTGTGATAGACTTTACCTTACAAATCCTATTGAGGCATAATAAACCTCATCTACTAGCAAGCATGAAGAAAATATGAACTGGAAAGAACTAAGTACCCTATGATCATCACATAGTTTATAACATACTCTATGCGTTTTGGCATTCAATAGGTGTTATTTTGGTATTTTGATTACACGAGCGAGTTCGTATCATGTTTTAGGACCTGTGTGTATGTTTGGTTAAGTTTTGAATAACTTTGAGCAATTCGCCACTTTGGGCCGCAGAACCTCGAATCTGCAGGCTTGTTAGTCTGACTTCGGAAGCTTATATCTTTTAATAAATAAGAAATTAGAAGATGATCCAAAATTAAAAGTAGTAGCTCTTTGAGTCTAGTTTCGAGAAAGTTAAACCATTCATCATTTGGACATTTGTACATAATGTTATGATCGATATACTGAAGACTGGTACTGCAGTTTCTGCCTGGAAAACTGCTAAAGCAGGTCGCCTCTTTAAAATGCGACCTGCCTGGAAATAAGCTGTATGGGCAGCTTAAAAACGCATTTCAGCTTCTTTTCTTCATTTTTTGAAAACTAGTCCGAGAGTGGCTGTAACGACCCGACCGATCGTTTTTCTTTTTAGAACCTTATTCCCCTAAATAAGACTTTCCGTACGTGCTTTTACTGTTTCATGACTTGCGGGGATGATTGGTTTGGGATTTGGAAGAGTCTAGGTTGGAATCGGAACCCTTGGTTCCTTAAGGTTGGCTTAAAAGGTCAAGTTTGACTTCGGTCAATATTTTTAGTAAATGACTTCGGAATCGGGATTTGACGATTCCAATAGGTTCGTATGGTGATTTCAGACTTGGGCGTATATTCGGATCGGGTTTTGGATGACCCGAGAGAGTTTCTGCGCCTAATAGTGAAAGTTAATTCTTGAAGGTTTTAGAAGTTCTTTAAAATTTGGCTTGGAGAGGGTTTTGGTGATATCGAGGTCCAAATGAATTTTTGAGACCGGGAATAGTTCTATAATGTCATTTAAGACTTGCACGTAAAATTTAGTGCCAATCCGAGTAGTCTAAGTATTATTTGACGCGTTCGGATCGATTTAGAAACTTGAACTTCAAAGTTTGATCCAATTTGGTTTTGGGGCGTGATTCTTGGATTTGTTGTTGTTTTATGTGTTTTGAGAATTCGAGTAGGTTCGTATTATGATTACAGACTTGTTGGTGCCTTTGGACGGGGTCCCGAGGGGCTCGGGTGTGTTTCGGACCGCCCTGAGCTAAATCTGAGAAACCAGATTTTCCAGTTCTCGTTTCCTTCTTCGCGTTCGTGTGAGGGCCATCGCATTCGCGAAGAAGGATTTAGGGCAGTGGGCAAATTGCCCTTTGCGTTCCTGGTCAAGCTTACGCGTTCGCGAAGCCATGTGAGCCTAGGCGTTCGCGAACCCCACTCGCGTTCGCGTAGGGGAAATGGGGTCAGGGAGTGCCAGCGAACTTTGCTCTTCACATTCGCAAAAGAGCTGTCGCGTTCGCGATGCTCAGTCAGCATAGGCCTTCGCGAACACGAGGCTTCTTCCGCGTTCGCGAAGAAGGGCGTCACAGCTGAGCAAAAGCTTGTTTGAAATACGAGACTTAGGCATTTTTCTCCCAATTTTCACACACTTGGGCAATTTTAGAGCTTAAAAAAGGGAAATTTCAACTTAGCTATTGAGGGTAAGAAATTCCTATCTAATGTGAGTTTAATAAATAGATTATGGGTAGATTTTAACATGTAAATTTGTAGAATCCATGGGTTAGATGGAAAACCTAGGTTTTTGATAAAAATGAGATTTAACCACGAAATTTGTTATGGAATTTAGTAAAAATCATATATTTATGTTCCGAAGGTTATGGGTAACAACTTTCTTTAAAGAATTTCCGAAATTCGAGCATGTGGACCAGGGGTAAATTTTAGGAATCTTGCAATTTAGGTTGGGTAATCACTTAAATGGTGGAATTATGAACTTTTGAGCATAGATTGATTAGTTTATATAATGTAGCTTCGAGTCATTTGGCGTCAAATTTGGAGGTTTGAGCGCGTTCTTGAATTGGGAAGTAGGCTTTGAGACGAGGTAAGTCTCCTTTCTAACCTTATAAGAGGGGATTAACCCCATAAGTGAATTAAATAAATATTTGTACCTAATTGTAGGGGCTACGCACGTACGAGGTGACGATAGTCCGTACGTAGCTACTATTATGCTATTGTCCGGGTAGTTTAGGACCCGTATCATGTATACTTGGAATGTTTGTGCCCTTACTTGCTAATATAATCACTTAGTCATGATAGAAATTGATAAAAGAATTGTATAAGGTTAAATTCACTTACTTGAAGGTTTGTATGAGATACTTGACTGTAAATGAGAAACTTATGTTTTCTTGAAAATAATTGTTATTTGTGGATCGGGCCGAGCACCTCGGTAGTAAATAGATGCATCTATGGTTCATGTCATTCGACCCTCCAGCAGTGCACAATTTAAATATTTTGTTGGATCGGGCCGTACGACCTCGGCATAATTGCGCATGCTAATTATTTGAAACTCTCCGTGATTTATACTGCTTAAATGCCTTGAAATGTAAGTAGTTAAATGATATGACCGAAATTGAAATTTTAAATTTATGAAAGAAGTACTTGTCTCTTCCTGTTATTGAACTGTCAGAATTATTCATGATATCTATACTTAGCATAACACTTTAACTACATTATTATTGGCCCTAGTAAGTGTCAAGTCGACCCCTCGTCACTACTTCTTCGAGGTTAGGCAGGATACTTACTAGGTACATATTGTGTATGTACTCATACTAAGCTTATGTACTTAATTGTACAGGATCTGAGGCTGGTGCATCTAGTTACCCGCCCGACGCGCATACCTGATCTTGGACCGAGACTTCACGGTGAGCTACCCCTTCTGAGTCGTTCAACAACATGTCGGAGTTTCTCTTTTATTTTTATCTGTCTATTCTGTTTCAGACAGTAGGATAGTCATCTTTTGTGTATTCTACTAGTTTCCCACATATTTGTGACACGAGATCTTAGCACGTATTAGTAGACTTTGATTTTTGGGTTGTAATTCAATAGTTATAACTGCTTTTAGATGTTTCCGTTTGTTTGCCTTAAAAATCCTTTATTTATCAAATGCTTTAAATGTAAGTAAAGCTAAATGTTGGAATTGCTTAATAAACAAAAATGGGAAATCACAAAGTTGTTCACTGTTGGCTTGTCTAGCAACGGTATTTGACGCCATCATGACCTGACATGGAGTTGGGTTATGACAACATGGTATCATAGCACTAGGTTCACGTAGGTCTCACAAGTTATGGATAGGCCTAGTAGAGTCTTGCGGATCGGTGCGAAGACGTCCGTACTTATCTTCGAGAGGCTATGGGGTGTTAGGAAACTACTCATTATTTATCTCCTATCGTGCAATTGATGGTATACTAAATTTCCTTCTTCTATTCTCTCACAGATGGTGAGGACGCGTATGGCGGACGTTCCAGACCCGAGAGAAGCTTCTCCCCCCGTTGCTAGAGGATGAGGTAGAGGTCGGGGAGGACACCGGCCCGAGGTAGGGGACGAGGGCGTCCCAGAGCTGCCCCAGTAGCACCACCAGCGGATCCAGTGGAGGATCCCATTATTGAGGAGCAGGGCGAGGCACCCGTAACAGAGCCAGCCCCGGTAGATTTCATGACAGCATCGGACTTTCAGGAGGTCATGGGTCGTATGCTACGGTTCATAGATTTTATGACCCATGCTAGTTTATTTCCAGCAGACCCAACTACATCTCAGGCTGCAGTGTATCAGACTCTGGGTACATTACCCGTGGACGGGGCCCAGCCAGTTGCAGTAGTGGTACCTGAGCCTAGACCGACTGTGGACGGCGATCCACAGAAGTTATTGGACAGATGGACTAGGTTACACCCTCATGTCTTCGGAGGCGAGCGTCATGAGGATGCCCAGGATTTCATTGATAGGTGCAGGGACAGACTGCACAACATGAGGATACTGGAGTTTCATGGGGTTGACTTCACTACTTTTCAGCTGGAGGGCAGGGCCTGTAGATGATGGCAGTCTTATTTTCTTGGCGTACCCGTGGGATATCCTCCCATGACTTGGAGCCAGTTCACACAGCTTTTCCTCGATAGGTATATTCCACCCTCTGAGAGGGAAGAGTTGCGGTATTAGTTTGAGCAGCTTGAGCAAGGTCAGATGTCAGTGACCGACTATGAGGCGAGGTTTTTTGAGTTGTCTCTCCATGCACTTATGATACTTCCTACGAACGCAGAGAGGGTGCGGAGGTTTGTTGCGGGGATGCACTCCGGTATTAGGGAAAATATGGCCCGAGAGGTTGTGATAGGGACTTCTTATCAGCTGGTAGTGGAGATTTCTCGGAGGATTGAGGGCTACCGTCAGAGAGGGAGAGAGCAGACGCAGCAGGACAAGAATGCCCGCTTCTCTGGAGAGTTTAGAGGTACTCTGGCTAGGGTCAGAGGTCAGCTTGGGAGGGTTCAGCCTAGCAGGCCCCCATATTCATCACCACCACCTCCTCGAGGTGCTCCAGCGCACCCATATTACAACGCCACACCTGAGAGTTCTTACCGCCCCCAGCCATCCAGGGTTCTTCCAACTCCTATTTTAGTGCCATGACGGAGAGTTCATACCGCCCACCGGCTATTCAGGATTCTTCCAGTGGGTCTACAGGCCATCAGGGTTAGACATCAGAGCAGAAGATCGCCACACTGAGGGGCTATTTCAAGTGCGGAGATCCCGATCACATAAGGAGATTCTGCCCTAGGCTTTGGGGCAAGGCAGTGCAGCAGGGCCAGTAGCCCATAATTTTAGTACCGGTTGTCCGGCCGCCCATAGGCGGAGGGCAGGCTGGTAGGGGCCGTCCTAGAGGTGGAGTCCAGGCAGGGGGGAGGCCGGTCATCTACTGTTCATTCGAGCGGAGGCCAGCCCGCATGCGCTCCAGCCAGATTCTATGCTTTTCCGGCCAGACCAAATGCATTGGCCTCAGATGTCGTGATCACATGTATTATTTCTATATGCGGTAGGGATGCTTTAGTATTATTTGATCCAGGGTCTACCTATTCATATGTGTCATCTCTGCGTGCTCATTTTCTGGATATTCCTCGTGAGTCCTTGGGTACTCCTGTTTATGTGTCCACTCATGTGGGCGATTATGTGGTTGTGGATCGGATCTACCGGTCTTGTGTGGTCACATTCTGTGGTTACAAGACTAGGGCGGACCTTCTGTTGCTTGATATGATCGACTTTGAGGTCATCCTGGGTATGGACTGGTTATTCCCATATCACGCCATCTTTGATTGTCATGTCAACACTATTACCTTAGCGATGCCAGAATTACCGAGATTAGAGTGGAAGAGTTCCTTGGTTAGTACAGCTAGTCGGGTCATCTCTTTTTGAAGGCTCGACATATGGCCGAGAAGGATTGTTTGGCTTATCTAGCTTATGTTTAGGATACCACCGCAAAGTCTCCGACGATTGCATCTTGATGAGTTATTAGCAAAGGGGTTTGTCAGACCAAGTGTATCACCTTGGGGTGCACCAATATTATTTGTGAAGAAGAAAGATGGGACTATGCGGATGTGCATTGATTACCGCCAGTTGAACAAGGTTACCATCAAGAACAAGTACCCACTGCCACGTATCGATGATTTATTTGACCAGTTGCAGGGTGCTAGGGTGTTTTCTAAGATCGACTTGAGATCGGGGTACCATCAGTTGAATATTCGGGACTCAGATGTTCCGAAGACTGCCTTCCGTACCAGATATGGTCATTATGAGTTTCTAGTGATGTCCTTTGGCTTGACTAATGCCCCAGCGGCGTTCATGGATTTGATGAACAGAGTGTTTAGGCCTTATATTTATTCCTTTGTTATTGTCTTCATTGATGACATCTTGATTTACTCATATAGCATGGGGGCACGAGCAGCATTTGAGAGTGTTACTTTAGGCATTGCGAGAACAGGAGCTATATTCTAAGTTCTCCAAATGTGAGTTTTGGCTAGAGTCTGTGGCATTCTTGGGGCATGTTGTATTAGGAGAGGGTATTAAAGTGGATCCCAAGAAGATTGAGGCAGTTCAGAGTTGGCCTCGTCCCACTTCGGCGACTGAGATCAGGAGTTTCTGGGGGTTAGCAGGCTATTATCGCCGGTTTGTGGAGGGCTTTTCATCCATTGCAGCACCTTTGACTAGATTGACCCATAAGGGTGTCCCATTTCGTTGGTCTGATGATTGTGAGGTGATCTTTCAGAAGCTCAAGACAACCTTGACTGCAACACAAGCTTTAGTGTGGCCTTCCGATTCAGGGATGTATACTGTGTATTGCGACGCTTCACGCATTGGCTTAGGTTGTGTATTGATGCAGGGGGGCAAGTTATTGCATACGTTTCACGTCAGCTGGAGCCCCATGAAAAGAATTATCTTGTGCACGATTTGGAGTTAGTCGCGATTGTTTATGCTATTAAGATATGGAGGCATTATCTGTGTGGGGTGTCATGTGAGGTTTATACTGATCATCGCAGCTTACAACATTTGTCAAGCAAAGAGATCTCCATTTGAGGCAGTGTAGATAGCTCGAGTTACTGAAGGATTATGTCATCACCATTCTTTATCATCTGGGCAAGGCAAATATGGTCGCAGATGCCTTAAGCAAGAAGGCAGAGAGTATGGGTAGCTTGGCATTTATTGCAGCGGAGGAGAGGCCACTAGATTTGGACATTCAATCCTTGGCTAACAGACTAGTGAGGCTGGATATTTCAGAGCCTAGCCAAGTTCTTGCATGCGTTGTTTCTCAGTCTTCATTATTGGGGCAGATCAAGGCCCGACAGTTTGATGATCCGTACTTGGCAGTTCTTAGAGAGACGGTACTACCGGGTGGTTCCAAAGAAGTTTCTATTGGCGGGGATGGTGTTCTGCGACTCCAGGGTCGTCTATGTGTTCCTAATGTCAATGGCTTGAGAGAGAGGATTCTAGAGGAAGCACACAGTTCTCGGTATTCTATTCATCCAGGTGCTACGAAGATGTATCATGACCTAAGGCAGCATAATTGGTGGCAGCGGATGAAGAAAGACACAGTGGAGTATGTAGCTAAGATTCTAAATTGCCAACAGGTCAAGTATGAGCATCAAAGGTCAGGTGGCCTACTTCAGCAAATGACTATACCTGAGTGGAAATGGGAGCGCATCAGTATGGACTTCGTAATTGGATTGTCGTGGACCTTGCAAAAGTTTGACGTAGTTTGGGTCATTGTCGACAGATTAACCAAGTCGGCACACTTTATTCCGGTTGTGACTACATATACTTCACAGAAATTAGCCCAGATTTATATTAGGGAGATAGTTCGTTTGCACGGTGTGCCTTTTTCCATCATATCAAATAGAGGCCCTCAGTTCACTTCATATTTCTGGAAAGCCATACAGAGTGAGTTGGGGACCCGTGTAGAGCTCAGCACAACATTTCATCCACAGACCGACGGGCAGTCAGAGCGGACAGTTCAGATATTGGAGGACATGCTGAGAGCATGTGTGATTGACTTTGGGAGACATTGGGATCAGTTTTTTCCGTTGGCTGAGTTTGCTTATAATAACAGTTATCAGTCCAGTATTGATATGGCTCCATTTGAGACTTTATATGGTCGGCGATGTCGTTCTCCCATCGGGTGGTTTGAGCCCGGCGAGGCTAGGTTATATGGTACTGATCTCGTGAAGGATGCCTTGGAAAAGGTAATGTTGATTCAGGAGCGACTTTGCACAGCACAGTCTAGACAGAAGAGTTACGCGGATCAGAAGGCGCGTGACAGTCCTAAATATCCTGTAGCCTCCTGCTTATAAGTGTGGTGCACAACACACCCATAAATAAGACTCTACTAGACACGATTTATAGACTCCCTAGAACAGAACTGCTCTGATACCACTTTTGTCCCAACCCAAATCAGAGAGCCGCGACGGGCACCCGGTGCCTTACTCAACCGAGTACCAATGTAATGTATCTTTATTATCACATCATCATGGGTAAATGGGCTAGAAGGTTCGTCATGAGATAACCAGAATAAAATATAAGGTAATACTAGACATAGGACGACCCAACATGATATAGAAACTTATATATGTGACATACTGGCCTATAAGGACGACATGATCATTTATACACTCAAAACATAGGCTGGCAAGGCCATATAAGTATCTATATATATGACATCTGTCTACAAGCGTCTAAGAGTACATAAACATCATAAAGGCCGGGATAGGGCCCCAGCATACCAATCAATACATATTCAAATCATACTGACCAAATAGGTAACTCCGTAAGAAGTGGAGTGCACCAATACCTTCCGCTGAGCTGATAGACTACTAGAAGGACTGTCAACCTGTCTATCGGGACCTGTGGGCATGAAGCGTAGCATCCCCAGGCAAAAGGAACGTCAGTACAAATAAAGTACCGAGTATGTAAGGAATAAAAAGTGGTATATAAAACACATGAAAGAAACATGAAGTAAAGTACTCAACCAGTAAGTCTAAATAGCTCTGTGAATCATGAAACATTTATAATGTCATGCATGTGTATGAAAATGTCATATCATGCATAGGTATATGCATACATAACATCATCTAGCCTCTGAGGGCATCCCATCATATCATATCGTCCTCTGTGGGCAAAATCATCAACGTATACCAACTGATCAGCTGGTGGTGCGTATATAATACCATACCCTTTCCACATACCCCATATACATATAATATACGTGTATATAATGTCATATGATCATGGGTCAATGTACATGTATAAATGAATGCAGTGCATAAGAAGCAAGTCAATAAGGTCTCTCGGAATGTCATAAGATCAATATGCCTTTGGTTAATATCACGAAATAATCTTTATCAACTTAAATATTTTCTGATACCCATGAACAAATTATATGATAGTAGGACATATAGGGAATCAAGAACATAGGCAACCCTAGTACTTCTAAGAATAGAATCATTTGTGAAAGTTATGTGCTTGCTTGTTTCACTGTATCATATGGATCATGCCAAAAGGAAAGAAAGGATAGCATTAACATACCTCAAGTCGTCAATTCAACTCAACAACAAGCTTATGACAACTAGCGCGCCAACCTTATAACAAAGAAATACATGTACAACTTAGATGGCGCTAGTATACCACATATCTCAAACGATAACTCAATTCTAAAATAAAACGAGCAGCATTTCTCCTGATTTTACTGCTCCCTCAAGCCTACTATAGGCAAGACAACAACACAATACAACCATCAACTCAAAAACAACCTAACTACAATTCGGGACCTTTAATACAACAAATAACTATATACCATAACACACCCAATCAACAAGTTATCAATTAGCTTGAAATTGCATCGACGAGCGACCAACCCACTACCCTACCACATATGATGTTTCTCCAAGCCCTTTATCCTTACAAACTTTATAAATTCGCAGCACAATAGGCCAACACGAATGGGCTACAAAACAGTCCACTAAAAGTGAAATAAATCGAACTTACGGCTTCCGATCACCGTCCCGTGAGTTTTAACTATTAGAGAACGAATTTATCAACCTTTCTTGATATTTAAAAGCTTAAATACAGAAAGTATGTGTTTTATTAACAATGAATTACCTTCCAAAACACAAACTACAAAGAAAAAGAAAGGCGGTATAATGATACTTACGTCGTAGGGATCATTCTAATGTTACCGCTTCTTGATTTCATACCCGGGATATTAATATTCTTTGAAACCCTTGTAGAGATCTTAAGTAACGAATATATCAACTTTTGAAAAGTTAAAGAGGTGCTAACTTGGCACCCTAGCATTGGCTCTTCTTCTGATGCTTATATCTTTTTATATGGATGTCGTAAGAAAGAACGGTTGAGAGCGTTGGAAACTATATTCCAAGACCTTCAATTTGGTATATAATATGTCCCAAAAATACCTCATATATCACACGAAATTTATTGCTCAAAAAGTTTCATTAGAAGCCAAATCCTTAGTCGGTTTTTCCGCAACTAAAATTTGATTTTTTCCAAACTTTATATTTTATATCCAAACATCATATATAGTAATATTATGACTTTACACTCATTTAAATCATGATTAACAAGTCTCATATTCAATATACGTCACCTTGGGACACATAGGGTGTAACATTTATGATGACATTTGCCAACTTTTATTCCACTACTCGTTTGACTTTAAAACGAAATACATGACTATCATACGAATAAAACAACTCATAAAATAACCTCCTTATCACGTTAAGCACCCTAGTCTCACCAAAAGTGCATGTTATAACTTTCCAAACTTGTCGACTTTCGATAAAATTTATTTTCTTCAATTCGTTTAGCTTCTAAGCTTTCCAACCCTCTTGATACTTGTGATGCATTATCTTAGATATTTGTAACCTCCAAGGTAACATGATTAACTTAATTTATGTACTTTCCAAGATGATCTCATTTTTTAGCTTACATCAATTGACTTATGACATACTTTTACGTACGAAAACATGGGGTGTAAATCCAGCCATTTAGTTTTAGTGTTTGAAAACAAAAGAACTTTGGAAACTATTAACATCCAACTATGAAACATCCAACAATCAAGGGATGTGAAGCAATGGTGTAACGATTCGACCGGTCATTTTGAGCATTTGCACTCGGTTCGATGTTGCAAGGACTTGAGTAACCTCATACGATATATTATGACTTGCGTGTATGGTCGGATTTAGTTTTCAAGTTGTTCGGAATGGATTTAGAAGAATGATTCTTAACTAAGAAGCTTGAAATTTTAAATGTTGACCAGAAGTTGACTTTTCAGTAAATGACTCCGGAATGGATTTTTGATGGTTTCGTTAGCTTCATATGATGATTTCGGACTCGGTCGTATGCCCAGAATTTAAATTGGAGGTCCCAAAGTGATTTGGCATAATTTTCTGAAATATTGTTAACTTTGAAAGCTTTGAATTCCAAAAATTGGCCATAATTGAATTTTTGTTGATACTGGATCCCGATTTAGACGCCCAAAAATTTGTAACAATATTTATGTCTTGTGTGTGAACTTTCCGAGGTTCGTAGGCACATTTTTCGTTAGTTTTTGAAAAATTAAAAGTTTTGATTTTATAAAGCTTGAATTTTTAAAGTTTGACCCGAGTTTGACTTTGTGGTTAACGGGCCCGGCATTTGGTTTTGAAAGTTTGTACAAGTCCATTTTTCTATTTAAAACTTGTCTGTAAAATTTGGCATGATTCGGAGTTGATTTGATAGGATTCGGACGCTTGGTTGAAAATTTTGAAGTTTTTGAAATTTCTTTGAAAATCCATGCGTTTTGGCATTCAATTCTAGATTCTAGGTGTTATTTTGGTGTTTTGATCGCATGAGCGAGTTCGTATCATGTTTTAGTACCTATGTGTAAGTTTGGTTGAGGTCCCGAGAGGTTCAGGCGAGTTTTGAATAAGTTTGAGCAATTCGCCACTTTGGGCCGCAGAACCTCGAATCTGCAGGCTTGTTAGTCTAACTTCGGAAGTTTATATCTTTTAATCTATAAGGAATTTAGAGATGATCCAAAATAAAAGTTGTAGCCCTTTGAGTCTAGCTTTTCGAAAGTTAAATCATTTATCATTTGGACATTTATACATAATGTTATGATCGATTTACTGAAGACTGGTACTGCAGTTTCTGCCTGGAAAACTGCTGAAGCGGGTCACTCCTTTAAAATGTGACCTGCCTGGAAATAAGCTACATGGGCAGCATAAAAACGCATTTCAGCTTCTTTTCTTCATTTTTTTTTTTTTGAAAACTAGTCTGGGAGTGGCTATTTTTCGAAGGGTTCTTCAAGGAAATCGTTGTGGTAAGTGTTTTTCATCCGAAATTAATTATAATTCGTGATTCCGTGATTATTTTCATCATTTATTAGTGAATTGAATGAAAGAAATAGGGAAATTCGTAAAATCCTTAAAAAAAAATGAGGATTTGAAGGGCGATTCGATATCGAAATTTGATAAATTTGGTATGGTTGGATTCGTATCGGAATGGGTATTCGGATTTCATAATTTTTTGTCGGATTCCTAGGTGTGAGCCCCGGATTGACTTTCACGTTGACTTTTAGTTCTAAATTAAAAACAGAAGTTTTATTATGCGAAATTGTTTCCTATGAGTTTTAATTGTGTTGTGAAATTATTTTGGCTAGATTTGAGCCGTTCGGAGGTCGTTTCACTCGCGAAGGCATTTTAAAATATCAGTTTAGCTTCGCCAAAGTAAGAGTTTTGCCTAACTTTGTTGGGGGGCTTTTTTCCACTAATTACTATTATTTTCTACATGCGGGGGTGATGCATATATGAGGTTACGAGCGTTTATGCATATACAAGGGTTAATCATGCTCGGGAGTTAATTATACGATTAATTGTGCCTTGTAGAATTACGTGACCTTATTGCTTTATGTCTTACTTGACTTCTAGATTACTAAGAATATGAAATTAAATTTTAGATACCAAGATTTAGTTTATTATAACTTGATTAAAATTTGACGGATTTTTTAGAAACAATTGATGTGTCTAATTCGATCATCATTATGCTTAATCACTAATACATCGCTACGACCATTATTCTTGGGATATTAGATTCTATACTTGAGTTGAAGATCATGTTTGAGACTTGTTGAAATACTTGAACAATAAGGTTCTTGAGGGTTTATTGAACTATTATTGGCTTGAAAGTTGTGATTGAGGTTCAGTTGAAATATTCATTTAATCACTCTCATTGATGTTATTTATGCTTCCTACCTTGCTTGTCATTGATATACATATGCTTGATGATGAAAAGTGTAAAGCATGAAGGGTGATGTCGTGCCATTGCATATACATTATTATGTGAGGAAGAGTATAAAGCACGAAGGGTAATGTTGTGCCATCTCATATACATTATCATGTGAAGAAAAGTGTAAAGAACAAAGGGTGATACCGTTCTATTTTATTTACATTATCATGTGATGATGAAAGTAAAATCACGAAGGGTGATGCCGTACTATTTCATATATATTATCATATTTTTTATATTATGTCGTTCTATTTTATTTACATTATCATGTGATGATGAAAGTAAAAGCACGAAGAGTGATACCGTACTATTTCATTTATGTTATCATATTTTTTTATATTACCAAGTGTTCATGGCACGAAGGGTATTTCGTGCAGGCGAGGACGAGGGACATGAATTATGTTGTGATATCTTTTCCTAGTACATACATCCATGCCTTTAACTGGAATTTTTATTGTTGCACCTATGTTATCTATGTGATTTGTCATTATTGTTATGTCCTTGTCCTGTATCTCGATTGTTGTTGTGTTGTACATGCCTTCTATATGTTTAACTTGCAAATAGCATGCCTTTCTTCTTGTTGATATATCTACATCCATGTCGTTCCTCATTTGTTGCACTTTCGAATAAGCTTTCTATTATGTGAGTTATTCATGCCATCTATTTGTTAGCTTATAGAGATCATGATTTCCCTCTTATTTGTTATATCTATATCTAGGCCTTCTACCATGCTACTTAGGTGAAGTTTATGTTTCTCTTTCCTAATTACTATAATTGTCATCATGCCTTCAACCTAGTCTATTACTGTTGTCCATATGTATTGCCTTGTTCATTATTGTCACTTGTGTATTTCTTACTTTGTCATTACTGTTATCGGCATTTCTGCCACCTAACCTGGTTGGTACTGTTATACGCATATTTGGTGAGGATGAGATGAATGCACGAAGGGTGTTGCCGTGCCATTTGATTTGATGTCTTGAGTATATTTTCCCACACTATGAAAGTGTGGATTTACTACCGTGATTTGTTGGTTATCGCTCTAAGGAAAGGATTGGTCGTGATATTGAGGAATATTAATCATGATTTCTTCTAGTAATCATTTACTGCTTCACACATTTGTTTCCTTGTACCATGTTCTGTTATGTTCTAGTATTATTCTATTGCTAGTCTACTGCACAGGTTATATCAGTGAGTATCCTTTAACTAAAAAGCCGCGTCACTACTTCACCGAGGTTAGTCAAGATACTTACTAAGTACATGAGCTCGGTTGTACTCATACTATACTTCTGTACCTTGTGTGCAAATTTTAGAGCGGCGCAGCGGTAGATGACGGGGGCTGGCTACCACTTGTCCCTCGGTAGTTCTAGAGTTAAATTCTATTTATGTACATTTCAAACAGAAGTTGTATTTATTTTATATCCATTTTCGCAATAATCCAGTCTTAGTAGCTCATGTCTTGTACTACCAGTCATTCGGTTATCGTACGGAATCTGGACATATCATTTGTTGATCACCTTTATTTTATTAAAATTGTGTTAACTGTTAATTGGCTGACCTAACGGGTTGGGTTAGGTATCATCACGACTAGTGGATTTTGAGTCGTGACCGATGGATATGATTTCTTCATTCTTAACTAAATATATAGAAAAACTCTTGAAAGGAAACCACTACCCTCTAATAAACCATGTGTGAGGTAAATTTGAACTAAAGCTATTGAGTTCTGAATAGCAAATAATTATATTAGAATAAAACTAAGAAATATCCCGAGAGGGTCCTCACAATTATTTTAGGCTAATACGACTGCTGATAGTGTGATAATAGAAACACCATTGATCCATCAAATTCTCTATGAAATGTCCCAATCAAAGGTGTACGGATCAAAATCATAACGGATCAAATTATTCTAAGCAAGACTACTACGCACATTTAACGACAAAGGCATAATCAAGGCAGGGACATATAGCAATTTCACAAAGATGCAAAACAGACATCACTAGCCAAATGGTGGAGCATATAGAGGCCATAGAAGCCTTTTTACTAGCCGTCGGGAGCAGATGCAGAATTTGATATGATCACTAGATTCAAAAACAATAATCTAAAATGTGATAGTTGGAACTCGGACTCAAAACTAATTAATATATTTTTTGCATCCTTCTAACACTACACTAAGATTTTTCCTACACTAACTAAAAGTTTCAGCTAAATAGGTTTCTACCACAGGGGAGTGCAACTGATTATCCTTGGAAAATGTGACTCCACCACTAATTGCCTGTTTGGCCAAGCTTGTTTTTGGGCCAAAAGTATTTTTTTTTTTTGTCAAAAGAGCACTTTTGACCAAAAATTGAGGTCTTTCGACAAGTTTTTAGAAGAAAAAAAAATATTTTTGAGGAGAACCAGAAAAAAATAAATTTTTTTCAAAAGCATTTTTTTGAGAAGCACTTTTGAGAAAATTAATACACTTAAAAGCAGTTTTCAAAAGTTTGGTCAAACACTAATTACTGCTCAAAAATATTTTTTAAATTAATTAGTCAAACACAAATTGTTTCTCACCAAAAATACTTTTGTGAAAAGTACTTTTAGAAAAGCTTCTCAAAATAAGCTGATTTTAGAAGTTTGGCCGGCTATAAGTCTTGTATCCTTAGAATTATAGAGGAAATAAGATTTTAGCTTCTGTATATTTACAGTTTAAGAAAAACAAAGAATCTCTTACGGTATAACATAACGTAATTATTCATAACAAATCTTGATATGATAATAGCCTACTATAATTAACTAATTAAATTACACGAATAGTACTACTAAAATTCTCGCATTGTGAGTGCATGTAATTAAGTTAAATCCTAAAAGTAAACAACATAAATTTGATAGAATTATCTGCCATTGCCATCTTCCTAATAGCAGAGCTGCAGAGGGTAAAGAAGTCAAATTTGGCAGAGGTGAAGGAAGACTGAAAGGACTTTCTAGATTTCTGGGCAAGTATTGTCAATTTGTCATATATATATATATATATTGTATATCCACTTTCTTAATATCTACCTGACAAACTCCACATGCATAGTATGAATTACTAGTAGTGAGGTGACATATATGTCCACACCTCAGACTCTTCTCCCACTCATTATTTTTGCCCATATGGAAAGTGTAAAAAATATATCACCCACTTGTGCAATCTAGGGGTATCATCGTTGGTTCTGTTCGGTTTTGTAAAATTTCGATTCGATTAATTCGATTTTTGATTTGTGATTTTAATAATCAAAATCGAACCATAATAAGTTCGGTTCGATTCAATTTAATTAGTTCGATTTTCGATTTCAAGTCAGTCATGGCAAAGTAAAAGTGACCATTTCTATTAGTAATTTGCCCAATATTCTTAAGGGTAAAAGAATCTATTCTTATGGTCAAAAGTCAGTATATTCAATTCCAACTTGGACGGAGTCAATCAGATTTGAAGTTTGTATGAGATTAACTAGACCAATATATATATATAAAGAAAACAAACCGATTTGCGTGTATGTTGAGAACTTACGTGAAGGAATACAGAAACCGGATGAACACGGAAACGGCATCGCACGGAACGCCCAGAATCCAAATGGTTTTGTCAGAGCTCCGCCGCTTTCGTGGCCGAACTAGTATGCTCTCCAAAACAGTTGACGCAGGAGCCTACCATCATGTTTCGACAATATCAATACTTTTCAAACTGAAAAAGAAGCTTTTAAAATTTGATTTGATTCACGTTTTAGAATCGGATCTTTGACCATAAGAAATGGGTCTGGTTTTTTTTACTAACTGCATTTTTCTTTTGGATTTCTCACCTGTCAGCTACTTATTGCAGAGGTCCGAAATTAGATTTTTCGGTTTAACCGAAGATTGATCCATTAAAATCGACTACCGAATCGAATACCGAATTTTTTAAAACTATAAACCACAAACCGATCGAATAAACCAAAAAATCGAAACCAAATAAACCGAAATTTTCGATTCGCCGGATTTTTTCGGTTCGGTCGGTATTATGCCCACCCCTAATCCGATCACTACACTTAAACAGTCTGATCTAATCCTTTATTTTTATTTTTCCCAATACATTCTCTCGTATTTTTTTCCAAGCTCGATGGATAATGGGGTCGTCTTTCTATCCTTCTTTGTTTAAATATAAAGTTTTTATTTGTGACACTCTTTGAACTTGTAACAAGCACTTAGCTCACCTTTTATGAGTTGTGCTCTTACCCAAAGATCAAAGTTAGGGACACATCCCCAAAAATTGCATGCCCTACGTGTAGGGCTATGCATAATTTGGTAAATACCGAATTATTATATTGAAATCAAAAATTTTGATATTCGGTATGGTATTTGGTTTATGTTTTAAAATAAAATGGTATTAGGTATGGTATTTGGTATTTTAAAATAAAATACCGAAATACCGATATCGTACCGAAATATATATTGTATTACACAATACACATTTTATTAATTATTACATAAATATAAGAAATCTAAAATTTTACTTTCCTTTATTCTCTAAGTTTATCAATTAACTCTAAACAAGTAACAAGATATTTCTCTAAGTTTTCTCTCTCTAGGTTGGTATTTGCTTATTTTGGACAAAACTTTTGTCAACAAACGTTTTTAGTTTTGTATTTTTGAGTGCTTCAATTAAAGAATATTATCGTCTATGACTCTATGCACTGGCTAGTATTCAAACCGAATAAACAGAAGTTACCGAACCGAATAAATCGAAACCGAAATGAGAAAAACCAAACCATACCGAATTTAATTAGGTACGGTATTGGTATAGCATTTTACGAAATCGAATACCGAAAATACCGAACCGAAATATCTAAATATTGTACCGTACCGACCGACGAACACCCTTACCTGCATGAATGAAAGTAAGTTATGAGTTCAATTGACCAGATAACTTTTGCTCAAAACTTGTATATGTGCTAAGAAATTTACGTAAATATGAACAAATATATTAAGTTATGAATCTAGGAACTCGAACAGTCAAACTCATAAAGTTTAAATTCTAGATCCGCTTTTATACCCTGCCGCTCTTTTCTCTCGTTTAAAGTCATTTAAGTTATTCCTCTTATGTGTGTGTATATATATATATATGTGTATATATATATGTGTGTATATATTTCCCACTCCCTCTCTCTCTCTCTCTCAAAACAAAACAGCTTTTTCGCTGGCAGAATAAACATTCTACTCTTTTGTTCTTTGGGGAAAACAGTTAAAACATCTTTTCTTGGGTCAGGAGATTCGCCTCCTAACTTACAGTCCGTGGCTGCATTTTGTTTCTCCATCCTTAATTCAACCCCTGTTCACTCCTTGTACCGAATCACTGTGACTTTATCTTTCTTGTTGCCCTCATTTCTCTAGCTGATGAGAGAGCTCCTCTTTAATTTCCGCTGGTGAGTTTCCTCAACTTCTTCATGCTGTTACGGATTCAACCATGATTTTGCAGTTTCGCTATCTAATATATAAATATATAGAGAGTTTAAAATTTTAAATGCACAAATTTGAATCTGTAGTATAGCATTTTTGCATTTTTCCAAATCCCGTTATTGGAATTAAATTTCTGGCTTCGCTACTTCAACCACAACAATCTAAATTCTGTATCCCCCACCCCACTACCTCTTGGGACATGCAACTAATAAATGAATGCATGCAATAAAATGAGTTATCACCTCTTACTCTTAAAAGCGTACAACTTTTGCCTACAATGTGATGAATTATATAACATTCTGCACTTGTTTTGTATATGAAAGGACACCAGGAATAGAAGATAACCGAAGTTGTAGTGTCTACCACTAAGATTATAAATAATGTTTAATTCCTTTGCAGGCTTTGAGAAATGTCTGCAAGAATAGTATCTTCCTTGGCAGACGAAAATAGTCATGTGCAGAAGCAGATTGGTTGTATTAATGGGTTTTTTCAGCTATTTGACAGACACCATTTTCGACGTCTCTACGCTCAAAATCACAAAAGGCTACTATTCTCAGGTTCTTTTCCTCACCACTGATATAGCATATTCACTCTTCTTGCAAGTGAAGAATAAAACAATACCAAATGCCTCTTAAATTTATAAGTCATTTGGACGTTTCTCTCCTTTGCAACAACTGTCTTCATAGAACGACTCCAGAGTTTTTTTTTCTATCTTTTATTCCCTTCCCCTTTAATCTCCTTTGTTGAGCTATTGCTCCTTTGATGACTCGAGCTTACAACCTTGAGATTGTAGGTGGAGAGTGTTCACCATCTCAGCAACCCCTCTTGTCGAATAACTAAAGAGTGATATTTTTGTGAATAAAAACATGTTAAAAAAACGTGGATAATTGTTACCAGTAATAATCGAAAGCACAATAGATCATTTAGAGGGGGATTCAAAATCTAAACACTACAATTTTAACTGTTAAGACTCTTAACATTGAACTTATTATATTTTTAAATTATGAGTGCAAACCTATATATTATTCATTATAATTTTAATGAATTTTTACACATAAATTTATATTTCATATAGAAAATGTTAGATTCAAATGAATCCGGTGTTATAAGGTTGTATCCACCTCTAAAATTATTGACATTTTATCTAATTTTAAGTTAACGAGTGCAAATTACACGACTAATTTTAAGTTGTATACATGGCAGTGTAAATATCTTTCCGCGCTAGCTTATCTTACAAATTATTATTATTTTTAACATACATAGTTACCTTTACATAGAACTCAAAGTTATTCCTTCTCTCGTGACACTCTTGTGCAGTTTTTCTCTCTACTGGGTTTGCACCCTGTGGTATCATTTTAATATCTGTGATTCAACTTATTTTAACGCAGTGCATCTTCATGAAATTCGCTCAAATTAACTAGACCGTTTACTTGAATGAGTTCAACTTCTGTGCACCGGCAATATATAACTCTATTACAACATCAGACTAAAATGACCTACAACAAGTAACTTTGTATAGTGTAGAAGTTGAATCTTATCTGCATTACGTGTAAGAGAATCTCACTGTTGGTTGTTCTATCTTGAAGGTGCGATGAACGATATGGCAGCCAAATATGAAACAGAAATTGAAATAGTAAGATTTTGAACAAATGGTTTAATCTTGAACTAATCATTCATCCAAGGCATCTCTAAATCAACCTATAAAGACTTAATGGTGTGATCGGAAACTGCAGGAAGCTATCACAGCAAGAGAGTTGCCCTCAAACGACACATTGAAAGCCTCCTCCTGCTCTTTTTTAAGTCCATCTACTTCTTCAACACTGCAGGACAACAAAAGAGGACAACAAGCGCCACTTTGTCGATCTCTAAGTAACTTTTCAGAATCTCCTTCACAAATCCTACCAGCCAAGCAATCAAGTCTTTCTCATTCAGGTCGACACTCTCCTGATCTCCGAGATGTAGTTAAGGACTCAATGTACAGGGACACCCGCAGTTTATCTGTAAAAACTGTTGCTAAAGTAGAAGGTAGAGTCCGCGTGATGAAGCACATAGATTCTCCGAGGCCTCTTCAGCACTCGAATTATGGGAAGGCATCCAGTGGAACAGCACGTGGTCCTGCAAAGCTTTGTGAAGCACATTGGAACGCAGAGGAAGATAAAGTTGGTTTCCTACAGTGTGCACCAAAGGACCGTCCTTGTTTCTCATGTGATGGAAGAGAGTCAACAGAAACGATGCAGTCTATGATGAAGCTAAAAGATCTTCCTAGATTGTCACTGGACAGCAGACAACAGTCCTTGAGGAGATCAGCCTCTGAATCCAGATCAAATTTTCTTTTAGGGGATCAAGAACTGCAATGTCGTAATCGATCTTCCAGCATTGTAGCAAAGCTAATGGGGTTGGAACCTTTTCCAAATCCTGTTCCCTCAACTGATACTGAGATTGTGACACCTAACACTTCCTCGGCTAAGGATTCTATTTTTATATCAACAAGATCAGCTCGAAAGAGCAAGACAAATCAAGTTACCATGTCACCACAGATTTTGAAATGGGATTTTGCCTCTCCGCAGATGAAATCCACCAACTCAATCATGAGATCTGCCTCATCTTCAGGGCTTCCACAAGAATCTGCTCGCTGGAGGCAACAAGAGGCCAGTCGAGCCTCCAAAAAAACATCTGTCAGATACAAGGATATGGAAGCTTCACCACAGAGTCCACACCTTTCTTACTCTGTTTATTGCGAAATTGAGAAAAGGACAATAGAACTAGAGTTCAGAAGGGCTGGGAGTGATCTCAGCGCTCTGAAACAGACACTTCAGGCAATGCAGAAGACAAGAGAAAGGTTAGAAGGCCAAAGAGCTCCGCAGGCATCTGATGCTGAGTTGCAACCAGTGCAGCAGAGGAAGCAACGTAGCCCACCATCACTGACTAAAAAGGTGACTTACCCCCCAAAAAGATCAGAATCGTCAAATTTGACACCAAAACCAGCCGAACAAAATGATAAAATCAGACTCGCAAGTTCTGCTGCCCCAACTGCAAATGTCTCCAAATTTCAAGAAATTTACACTCAAGAGCTTGTATATAACAAAGATGACACAGTTGACAAGCAAACATCCAAAGGTATGACACCTAGAACGTACAATGCCACGTGCTCTGGCCGTTATCTTCCTTCCCCAGATAAGAAGTCTAAAGGAAGAACATTAAAGGCAGTGCAAACAACCTCTTGTCAACAAAGGGAAGGAACTTCCAGTCCTGTACTAGGAAAGAATTATGGAACTTTAAGTCCAAGACTACAGCAGAAGCAACAGTGCATGGACAAACAAGCTTGTCAGACCATTCAATCATCAGAAACCAGCAAGGTTAAAAGGCAATCAATTAAGCAAGTTAAAGAACTAGGGTCTTCAAAAAGGAATCAGAAAGCAAAACCTAGCAATATGCAACAAACTGATGATCTAACTGAAATCAGCAGTTACAAAAGAAATTTAAGTGAGCATGCTGGTGCAGTTTCTGTTCTAACGGAAATCAACAACAGTTTGGAGTCACATGCAGAAACAGAAGCAAGCACAAATTGTTCCTTCCAGATTGATGCTAAGAGGCAAGAGGACAATAAGGAAAGAGTAAGTGACTTCCAATTTTTACATCTGTTTTTCTATGTATGAACACTTGCTGACGTTGACTTTGACACGGTCCAGGGTGACACATTGAGGCTTAGTGAAGACACACCAACGAATGAACTTGCAATAGCAACAGTTGAACAACTAAGTCATGTCTCAGTGCTTAATGCTATATTCTATGTCGGAGATTCACCATCTCCAGTCAAGAAGAACGTTGTGACTGCTTTTAGAGGTATCATTCTATTTCTCTAAATCATCTGTTTTAGATGCAAACTAGAGATAATCATAGTGTCCAGGAAAAAGCACTATATGGAGGAACATAAAGCACAATCGCAGAGTTCAATATATCACTTGAAACAAAAGGAAAAGGAAATTATATATGGCTTAGTTCACAGATGACAACTTGGATACTGCACTCTGGAAAGTAAGGCTTGTTTCGTTCTATTTCTTTCTCTAAACTGCATGTCTCAGCTCCACCTTTAGTTTAACATCATTATGTAATTCTTAGTGACCGTCATCATTTTATTAGGGCTAATTAAACTTAACTTAGAAAATAGCACCTAAAGGAGTTATGCATATGTTCACATGCCAAGAGATAATGAGTACCACATAGAATATTAATAATCTTAGCCACAAATTGGAGGCCACTTATGTGACTGAGGCACATAACTTGGACGAGAACAAGTCCCTATGATTACACTTGAACATGTTTAGATTCCCTTATTCATATTATCAGAAAATTTAAAAGAAGAAAAAGGGCAGGAAATTTATTTTATTATTAAGAAAATAAACAGATGGAAGAACAACGTCACCTGCAGAAAGAGTTTTGCTAGAATTGAATTTGGTGTTGAAGCATGACTTGACTACTAATAATCTTCTCTGTCCATTTCCACCTTAACAGATGAAGGTTTTACAGGTCCGGAATGTTTGGTGTTGAGATGACCTAGATCATTCACCTTACAGGACCAGACTTGACCTTGACATCGAGTCCAACCATAAGATATTAGAAAGCAAGGTTGAATTGGTTCATGAACTCAAAAAACCAAACTCCACCATCCACGAAGCAAACATGGATCAACTTGCATCCTTATGCCAGAACCACGATCCAGACCACAGATACATTACTAAGATACTACTGTCATCTGGCCTTCTAAAAGATGTGGCCTCCATGTCCACAACCATTCAGCTTCACTCACCCAGCCATTTGATCAACCCAAAGTTGTTCGACATCATAGAGCAGACTGAGGAAAGCAGTTTGCTAGCAACTGAAGAACACAGTGAAGAGATTGCTCAGATAAAATTTGATCATAAGACAAGTAGGAAAATCATATTTGACACCGTCAATGAGATTCTTGTCCGCAAACTAGGTTCAGATAACAATTTAATGCAGAGAAAGTGTTGGAATGCAATGCAGCTTCTGAAAGAACTTAAGTCAGAGATAGACCATTTCAATTCTAAAAGAGATGTTAGCATGGACTCTGAAGATGATGAATTGATCAGCATTCTAAATAAAGATATGATGCATCAATCAGAAGATTGGACAAATCATCACAATGAGACCCCAGTGGTGGTATTGGATGTTGAGCGCTTAATATTTAAAGACCTGATTAGAGAAATCATTAGTGATGTGACTACCGAACAGCATAAAACACCGAGACAGCGTTGTCGATAACTATATACTGAGTAAATTCTCAAGCTTCCCTGTTTTTTTTCTTACTCTTCATAAGATCGTGTTGGTTATGTACGAGGAAATATTTGAGGCATGAACTGTATGGAATGTAAAGGATACTATTAGCATGTTTGGCCAAACTTCTCCAAAGCCAAAACCACTTTTTTTTTTTAACAAAAAAGGTGCTTTTTTCAAAGTTGAAGTGTTTGGCCAACTTTTAAAAGAAAAAAAAAGTGTTTTTGAGTAGAAGCAGAAGCAGTTTTGGAGGAGCAGAAAAAAAGTAGCTTCTCATCAAAAACACTTTTTTGAAAAGCACTTTTAAGAAGAATATACTTAGCATTTTTTAAAAACTTGGCCAAAAACTAATTGCTGCTCAGAAGTGCTTTTCAAATTAATTAACCAAACACAAACAGTTTCTCACCAAAAGTACTTTTGAGAACAAACATTTTTCAAAATAAGTTGATTTTTGAAGCTTGGCCAAACAGGCTATATTCACAGTCCGATTATCCCTTTTAACTTTTCAGAAGTAATCGATCAAGATATTAATCAATTAATTCAATTAGGTAAAACTTAAGAGAAAACAATAGAACATCCGCCATGATTTGGATAAATAGTGCTACTTCAGACTAGCTCAGATTTTGCATATGCAGAAACATAATACTTCAATTAGCTTGAGTAAGGATGCAGAAACATAATACGTAAATTAGCTTGAGGAAGGATCCCAACATCTCTACAACAGTCCATTAATATAAAGGCACTGTTGAGTAGCAGGTACCCCGTTGAACTAGTCGAAGTACACTACAGCTATCAAAAAAATAATTAAGGGCATGCTGAGATGGAGGAAGTTGGCTCTATAGTAATTTCAAATACGCAATCCCAACTTTTGTACCCGTTGGGATATACTTTTAGTTGGATTTCAAAATATAAACCCAAGAGCCGTTATTTTGGATTTATTTCAAATGCTTGACTATGTTTCATTTAAAAGCTGAAGGATTTGAAACATACAACAACGACAAGCCCAGTATTTTGCCACAAATGAGGTCTGGGGAGTGTGAGATATACGCAACCTTACCCCTACTCCTAGAAGGACAGAGGGGTTGTTTCTGATATACCCTCGGCTGGAGAACGGATGACAAAAGTAATGGCAACAAGAAGGAATAACAATAAGATAAAAATACTGAAGCCAAGAAAGCAGTTAAACTCTAGGTAATAATAGCAATCTATGAATAAAACGATATCATACTAACGCTAATGCTAGCGAACTGGGAAAGACAAAGAGATGCGCTCGACTACTTACTAGCTTTCTACCCTAATTCTCGGCATCCACACCTTGCTATCTAGGGCCATGTTCTCAGTCAACTCCAGTTGCGCCATGTCCCGCCTAATAACCTCGTCCCAAGACTTATTAGGCCTACCTCTACCCCTCCTGATACCCACTGAGGCTAACCTCTCGCACCTTCTGACCGGTGCTTCTATACTTCTCCTCTTAACATGCCCGAACCATCTCAACCTCGCCTCACGCATCTTTTCCTCCACAGAAGCCACTCCCACCTTATCCCGAATAACTTCATTCCTAATCTTATCCAACCTGGTATGCCCAGACATCCACCTTAACATCCTCATCTCAGCTACTTTTACCTTCTGGACATGAGTGTTCTTGACCGGCCAACACTCTGCGCCATACAACATAGTCGGTCTAACTACAACCTTGTAGAACTTACCTTTAAGTCTCAGCGGTACATTTTTATCACACAAGACACCGGAAGCAAGCCTCCACTTCATCCATCCAGCTCCGATACAGTGCATGACATCCTCATCAATCTCCCTGTTACCTTGTTACCTTGTATTATAGATCCAAGATATTTGAAACTACCTCTCTTGGAGATAACTTGTGTATCAAGCATCACCTTCATGTCTGCTTCCTGGGTATCGTTGTTGAACTTGCACTCCAAGTATTCCGTCTTGGTCCTACTTAACTTGAATTCATTAGACTCTAGGGTTTGCCTCCAAACCTCCAGCCTCTCATTAACACCACCCCGTATCTCGTCAATCAGAACTATGTCACCAGCAAATAACATACACCATGGCCCATCTCCTTGAATGGGTCGCGTCAATGCGAAGGAAAATAGAAATGGGCTAAGAGTTGATCCTCGGTGCAACCCCATCACAACCAAAAAGTGTTCTGAGTCTCCTCCCACCGTCCTAAATCGAGTCTTAGCTCCATCATACATGTCCTTAATCACCTTAATATAGGCTACTGGGACTCCTTTAGCTTCCAAGCATCTCCAAAGCACCTCTATCAGGACCTTGTCATAAGCTTTTTCTAGGTCAATAAACACCATATGCAAGTCCTTCTTCATCTCTCTATACCGCTCCACCAATCTCCTCACCAGATGAATAGCTTCCATAGTCGAACGCCCCAGCATGAAACCAAAATGGTTCTCAGAAATGGACACACTGCTCCTCACCCTCTCCCAAACTTTCATCGTATGGCTAAGCAGCTTAATCCCCCTATAATTATTGTAACTTTGTATATCGCCCTTATTTTTATATAACGGAATCATCGTACTCCACCTCCATTCTTCGGACATCTTTTTCGCCCTAAAAATGACATTGAACAACCTAGTGAGCCACTCCAAACCTGCCCTACCCGCATTCTTCCAAAATTTCACAGGGATTTCGTTTGGCCCGGTTGCTCTACCCTTGTGCATCTTGCGCATAGCCCCCTCGACCTCCTTTACTCTTATGCGCCTACAATACCCGAAATCCCGGCGATCCTCGGAGTGCTCCAAATCGCCCAGCACAATATTCTTATCACCCTCTTCATTTAGGAGTTTATAGAAATATGTCTGCCATCTCGTCTAATCTGAGCCTCTTCCATCAAAACTCTACTTTCCTCATCTTTGATGCACTTAACTTGATCCAGATCATGTGCCTTCCTCTCTCTCACCTTGGCTAGCCTGTATAACTTCTTGTCCCCGCCTTTGACCCCAAGCTCATCCTACAGACGCCCAAACGCCGCAATCTTAGCCGCTGTAACCGCTAACTTCGCCTCCTTCTTACCCCTCATATACCCCCTCCTTGTCCATTCTCCTTTGCCTCCTCGTCCATGCTCTCTACAAGCTTCAAGTACACCGTTTTCTTAGCTTCCACATTCTCTTGTACCTCCTCACTCCACTACCAGTCACCTTTGTGGCCGCCGCCAGAGAAATCCTTCGAGACCCCTAACACCTCTCTCGCAGCTAATCTAATACACTCCGCTGTCATGGTCCACATACAGCTCGCGTCCCCACTGCTCCTCCAGGCTCCCATGGCCATCACCTTCTGCCCCAACTCCTGCACTTTGTTAAAGTCAAGGCACCCCACCTGATCCAAGGTTGACCATACACAACCCTCTTCCTCCTCTTCCTCACAATCTCTATAACCCAAAATAAAATTCTAGGGAACGCTTGGACACAGTTATTCCCACTCACACGCAAGAATCACACGCTTAAGTCATAGAGTTGGCCCAAACTCGTTGGGCCTCCTGTTGAAGTTAAGCCCTCCTGTTTAAGTTACCTTTTAGCACTAACATATCTTGATGCATGACGGCTTTAATCTCCCATGAAAGTAATCATTTTTTTCTTGAAAATATAAATTCAAAAGATGTTATTATGGATTATTTCAAATGCTTGCCCGTGTATAATTTAAAATCTACATGATTTGAAGCATATAACCCTAAGTAAAATACTAGCAAGTCTTGGGACAGTTTGAGATAACATTTCATGATTTGGGCAGGCCCCCATCATTTGAGAGTTTCAAAACAGATCAATTGAACCTCAAAACAGAAGGATTTCACATTTTATAAGCACAAAACTTTGAACTAGGAACTCTGCGTGCACAAGGTAGGGTAAGGTTGTGTACAGTGTACACACTACCTTCCCCAGATCCCACTTGTGGAATTATACTAGGTATGTTATTGTTGTTGCTGTAAAATTTTGAACAAGGAAACCAATCAGCAGGAGAAGCTGGCAATTGGAGAGAGGCCAGCCAACACAGATAGGTTTTACATTTAAGAAAACTAGTCTGATCAGCACCAGAAAGATAGCTGAATCCGACTATCAGTGAGGTCTCTATAAGGAATGTAGTATTCCCATCAAAATCTCCGAGAAAAACTTGGCCCTTGAATATATAACCAGAACCAGAAAAGGTCAATTAGGTATCTTACTGTTTCTACTATCACTGTCTTTCTTCTCTGCTGAATTCAAATTTGAGTAGCTCTCTGAGTACATGGGTAACCAAGCAGGCACATGCTCTGGGAGGCAAAACATGAGATACAAATCATTCATGCTTTGGTGGAAGTCCCCACATTTGAGAGTTCCAAAATAGATATACACACCTCTAAGTAGAAGGTCTTCACAATTTATAAGCACAAGATTTTAAACTAGGGAAACAATCAGCGGGAAAATCCAGCAAGTCAGTGGAGAGAGGCCAGAAAACACAGACAGGTCTTACGTTTAAGAAACAAATAAGTTCGATTAGCACCACCATAGATAGCTGAATCCGACTATGAGTGAGGTCTCAATAATGAGTGTGATATTCCCATCAACATCTCTAAAAAACAGTGGTCCTTGAATAAATAGCCAGAACCAGAAAAGGTTAATTAGGTCTTTTATGTGGAGGAGAACCTTTTCTTTTCCAAGTCCTCAAGGTGCTTGATTTTCCTACCTCTGCAGTTCAACTGTTAACATACAACGTTAAACAGAGAGGAAAACCTCATCCCCAGGTCATTTGCGACCTACAGTCCCTAACTTTGTGCGCAAAAGATGCCATTCAAGAGGACAGAATGTGGAACAAAATTTTGAGACAGCAGAAAAAAATAAAACTATAGGCATTACTGGCAATAGTAAACCCAAAAACATCATTTGTTGGGTCAAAGGCAAAATAACATAAAGTAGGCCATAAGGTATAGTGGACTTCAAACCAAGATGGCTTAGTGGCATTAGATGCATACCTGATCTTATAACATGAATGAGCAATCGAGACTTCAATACAGTTGCAATACATCCTCTCTCTCATCCTCTCTTTACATAGAAATAACTGTGAGTGGCCAACAGAACTTCGCAGACATTATTGCACGTACGAGTGAAGACAGATGGTTTATGACAATCCACCAAAGTGTAAAGGGAATAAGGTAACATGAGAAAAGGTACAGGTGCCACATAAGCAGTATGACACATGCATAATGCTTCTCATCATATAAAGCCAAAATTTGAACTTCATATCTCACTTACAGAGTCTTATATCAGAGGTCTCAAATCCTTAATTTAAACCAAAAACTTCACAAATTGCCAAATAATTTAAAAGAACTTACTCAAAAGACAAGTGCTTGGCACCTATTGACTGAAAGAGAGCAAGCATCTGTTTAACTAATATAATATGCTTTTTTGAGAATGGTAACAAGTATTATATATAAACAACACCAAGCTTGCGCTGAAATCCAATTCTACTAAGAAGAGCAATTATACCCTTGTTCTTCTTACAAAGATTCCATGACATCTATCAGTGTTTAACATATTATTGTTTAACATTGCACACATACTGTATTAGTTTAAACTTATACAATAAGTGTGCAATGTTAAACAATAATAACAAATACTATGTCCTAAATGTTTGTCATGTTTAATTGTTGCTTACATAATGTCGTCACATTTGTTTATAGGTGCACTGTAGTCGCTGTTACGGCTCATTGACAGAAGGGAGGGAAGAAAGAAGTAGTGCTTTGATCTGCACATAACATGTACATCAAGTGAAACACCAGCATCAAACTATGCAATAAAACCTACAAATCAGACTAGCCAGAGGAATTGAGATGATATTATATTCCAAGACTTTTTAATTACCCACTGGCAACATAGTTCACAAAGTTCAAACTTATTTGGTTTTCTAGATAGCTGTACACAATCAGGGATCATCAACGTCAATTACACAATTTCTCTTACTATATGCAACAACCTGCAATTCCCCAAAAAAGGAAGAATACGCCTAAAATGCTGCAGAAATTTAAAATGAGCAAGCCTTTCTATTATATTCTCTTTTTCCTCTCCCACCTGAGTATGTCATCTTTTTCTTTTAGTTTGGAGATTTAGATTTGTATTGCAAACTGTAGGTGGAAATTCTTTTTAAAGAGGACACAGAAAGGGAACAAAAAAATATGGTGCACCAGAAGTGAAGCAGGGGGATGATTTAATGTCCATTTAACACACAATATACTGTTGAGCGGCAAGAAAGATCACACCAGAAAAGAAAAATGGATACTTCAATAGTACTACAAAAGTGCAAAATATTACTGACACTACATACCTCAAAAAAGTGTGAAAATTACCACTCTAGCAGTCTGTATGATCCAAGCACAGACAATTCTAGGCCCCTAACTTTGATAACCTAGGAACCAGCAACTGCCACCAGTTTGCTAAACTAGTATACAAGTTCTAAGTAATGATTCCTAATTTACAAGTGAGGCAAATCCTGCATATCAGATTCAGATTCTTTAAGAATCTGTTCCGCCCTCCTCTTCTTATCATCTTTTCCATTTTCACCACAAAGAGGAGATGCAAAGTCCTCATGGTCCTTATCCAGAAGACCAACTGCCTTACCTAATGGTTTTCCGCTCCTTCTCAATCTAAATTGTAGAGGGGATTTGGTGTTTAATAGAATGTTATTCCTGCCATCTTCAATGTCCACTGGAGTAGCCTTGACTGCTTCATTGGCTGGTGCAAATGTCTCTAACATACAAGCTTGGTTCTCCATTGCTGCATGATTTTGAGGCTGAACCAAGGCCTCATCGGAAAGTCTAACAGGAACAGAAACTTGAGACACTTCCTTCTCCCCGAAGTGCAGAGGTGGGGCAAGAAACGGATTACATTGAATTACTCTTTTAGCCTTGGAAGGATTTTCCTGACTAATAGCTACAGAAGCTCCTAAGCCACTCCCTGGCACCAAAGGCTTGTCTGCATTTCTCAGCTCTTCAACTTGCTCAACCTTACTGTTTCTACAATCACTGTCTTTCTTCTCTGCTGAATTCAAATTTGAATAGCTTTCTGAGTCTGGGAACACTGGTAACCAAGAAGGCACGTGCTCTGGGGGGCTTTCTCCAGCTTGTACAAAGCTAGGGTTTCGTTTCACATCCTTGACAACTGGAAAACCGGGAATAGAATACGCAAAGGGGTTTTCCTCAGCCTCATTAACATGTCTAATTAGTTCTCGGATCGTCCCGGAACTAAAAAGGCAGCGATTGACATCTGAAGCACCAGAAAAACCCTGGACGGAACCCAAATCTTCCAATCCTTGAATCACATCAAACACATTTCCCTGACTCCTGCCAGCTAAATTCGCATACAAATCAGCTGTCTTCCCTACTTCTCGAACATACCGAACCGCCACATCTGAGAGCGCATCCAATGCAGAATGCTGAAAACCCTGAAACCCTACACTCTCACATATCTGTGCAATGACAATTCTAGCAATAGCCTGGGAAAATGCATTGACCCCTGATTTCTTCTTTTTGCCACTGTCTTCCACATTCTCCCCGCCTCCATCGTTCATATTCAAAACCTCATATCACTTAACTCGAACTCAACTTTCCAAAATTACCACCAATTTCCCAAAATCTTCTAGAAATGTATTTTTCAGCAGAAGCCGACCTTCAATCTTCAATCTTTTAACAGTAAAAAGAAGCTTCAGACAGTATACAAAATCCAGGACTCTCTGACATAACTCAGAACTCAAAATTCCTAAAAATCTCACCACTTCCCAAAAACATTCCAGAAATGTACTCTTCAGTAGAAAAACACCTTCAGTCTTCAATCTCTAACAGTATAATAATAAGGATTCGAACAGTATACAAAACCTAGTCTCTCTCGCATAACTCAGAACTCAAATTTCCCAAAAATATCACCACTGCCCCAACACTTCCCGAAGATGTATGTTCCAGTAGAACTCACTTCAATCTTTAACAGTAAAAAGAAGATTCAAACAGTATACAATACCCTAGTCTCTTTCACATAACTCAGAACTCAAAATTCCCTAAAATATCACAATTTCCACATTTTTCAGCAGAAACCCACCTTCAATCTTCAATTTTTTAACAGCATACAAAACCTAAAGTCCCTCAATTTCTCAAACATACAATTCCCCCAAAAGTTTCAAGAAATGTAAAATTTTCACTTTTTTCAGTAGAACCCCATCTTCAATCTTGAATCTTTAACAGTATGAAGAAGGTTTAAACAAAGTACACAAAGAACTAAATCAATCTAACCAGATATGTAAATCAAATTGTACAAATATTGAGGGCTTACCCGTAATAAAGTCTAGGGTTTTGTAGCCAGAAAAAGCTTCAGCTCAAGTCAGACTGAAGAATTTCAAATTTGGGAAACTTTCTAAAACCTAGCAAAAACCCTAGAAAGAAGAAAGCGTGAGATCGAGAGAGGAGCGGTTCAGTGAAGCAAAAGGGAATACAAGTAGTAGGTCATTGACCCGCTTTAATAAACTCGGGTTTATGTTAACTCCGTTGAGAGCCGGTGAACCTCCTCCCTTTATCTGACACGTATATTAGTTTTTTATGTAAATTCGTACATTAATTTTTAAACAAAATATTTCACATTTAAAAAGGTAAAATTGCCCGATAGACATCTTTACTTTTTCAATCTAATACTCCGGTTCTCCTATTCCGGTATTTTATTTTGACATTCGGTACGTGTTCAAAACATATTCATGAAAAATATTGACTATTCAAAATTATTGATGAGCTCAAAATATACAAGAAAATTTATACTCGCTAGTCAAAGACAGTATAGTATAATTATCGTTTTCACAAGTATTGAATTTAATTGTACTTGCATATCTTCCTTATACGCTGGATTGTGACTGAGCAGAACACTTTAAAATAAAGAATTGTGAGCATCAAAGTGGTTTTACGTGAGATTTCCTGTTTTGATCATATATTTGTTCTATACTTGTTGAAATTATGAACTACACAAGTGTTAGTGAATATCATCTATAGTTCTTGCTTCTTTTACCTCGCCGAGGTTATTTAGGATACTTATTGAGTACATAGGGTCGGTTGTACTCTCACTACACTTCTGCACCTTGCGTGCAGATCTTGGTGTTGATGTTGTTGTGTATAGCGAGGGCTGGCATTGAGGATGTACCTGCGTTCCAGTTATGGATATCACTTATCCTTGGTAGATTTAGATTCGAATTTTGTTCATGTAAATTTCAAACATATGTTGTATTTATTTCATTTCAATTTTATAAATCTAAGTCTTAGTGGCTCATGACTTGTACTACCAGTCCTTGGGGAGTTGTATCAAAATTAAGTTATTTCATTTTTGACTCTTATCATTATCACTATATTGTGTTTTATTGTTATTTGGCTTACCTAGCGGGTTGGGTTAGGTGTCATCACGACGGGTTGGATTTTGGGTCGTGATAAGTTGGTATTAGAGCTCTAGGTTTATAGGTTCTACGAGTCGTGAGCAACTGTCTAGTAAAGTCTTACGGATCAGTATGATGACGTCCATACCTATCTTTGGGAGGCTAGAAGGCATCTAGGAAAAAATTTCCATCATTCATTCCTTATCGTGCAACATTGATTCATAAGTTACAATATTATTCCTTATCGGGACTTCATATTCGGTTTAGTTTTGTCTTTATTCAGTCAAGAGAGCAGAGGGTCTATATATATATATATACAGTATTACACTATTTTCACCACCATCGAGCTATAATCGGTGGGCAGGCCCCTATTGGGCAACCTCTGATCAGATGGAAAGTTATATACCGAGCCTACTGTGGCCGAGCGCCTATGAGCGAGCCCAGCATGGTCGAGATACATAGCCTAGTATGGCCGAGCGCCTATGAGCGAGCCTACTATGGCAGAGCAGTTATATATACCGAGCCTTATAAGGCCGTACAATTATTTTACTTACTATATTGAAGGAGTTGAGTCAGTATCAGTAGGTAAGTATATCTCCAGATCATCTTTGACTCCCAGTTACTTCCAGTTATTATATTATCAGTTCAGTTTCGATTTTCAGTTATGTTATTGCCTTACATACTCGGTACATTATTTCGTATTGACGTCCCTTTTTCGGGGACGCTGCATTTCATGCATGCAGGTTCAGATAGACAGACGAGTAGATCTCCTCAGTAGGTGTTTCCCGAGTTCAGCCTGATCGGTAAGCTCCACATCTTTCGGAGTTGCCAGGTCTAGAGTGTTGTGTACATCTTATGTATATCTGTATATATGTTATGGGTAGGTCGGGGCCCTGTTCCGATCATAGTACATCTATCAGTAGAGGCTTGTAGACATATCGTGTTGGTTAGTGCAGTATGTTGGGTTTGTAGGCCTGGTATGTATAATTTGGTGGTTTGTCAGCTGTAGTAGCTATGATGGCCTTTTCAGCCTAGCTTTATATTGATGTTTAGTTAGCGCTAGTTTCCATTCAGTTTTATATTTTGCTTCGCAAATTGTCTTGCAAGGTGGCCCCATGGCCAAAGTATGACATTATGTGTTAAGAGTCCCTTAGTCGCAATTTGGTACGCCAGGTTAAGTGAGGCACCGGGTGCTTGTCTCGCTCCTAGGTTCGGGGCGTGACACGTCTCTTGGGCTCGATACCTTTAGGGGATCAAATGTAGGAAATTTAGAAAGAAAAGAAAATTTTTAAGGGACAAGATGTTTAACTGCAAGGTAGAGACTTCCTTATATTGATGTGCGTAATATATACGATTACACATACGTACAAGCTTTATGTCAGAGCTCAAGCAGTCTATGTGGGCACAGTTCATTCGACCTTTTAGCCCGTACAGTAAATCCTATCGATCGAGCCGAGACCATTCAATCGCAAAGTTTCTTTCCTTTCTAAAGTTGTTATCCGAGGGTAATGCCCCCCAGTGTTCGGGGCCGATCATAAAGAGGACTCGAATACTGTTGTCGTGATCTTCAATACCAGTTCATAACTGGCCTTCGATTCTAAGTTAGCATGATTTACTGTTGCCTCGTTAAAAACCTTGCCGAAAAACCCATTTGAGACAAAATCGGTTCAAGGGAAAAAGAGTGCAACGCGTGCTTTCAGGCTTAAAAATTGTATCGTTCTTTGACGGTTGCCTGCAAGTATTTGTTCGAAATGTAAATAAGTAAAAAGAATGAAAGGGGGCATACCTTATCAGTAGTATCGCTTCAAGTGAGTTACGTTCCAGTTGTTCGGTAGTCATTCACCATTTATTGCTCCGAGTTTATACGATCCCTTTTCGGTGATCTCGATAATTTGATACGGTCCTTCCCAGTTCGGCCCCAACTTCCCTTCTTTCGGGTTCCGGGTGCTTAGTGTGACCTTCCTTAACACTAAGTCCCTGACATTGAAGTGTTAAAGGTTGGCCCTTCGATTGTAATATCTCTCGATCCGCTATTTTTGGGCGGCCAACCGGACTTTCACGCCTTTCATCTAATAGCCCTAGGCTCGTATTCATGGCCTCATTGTTTGATTCCTTGATTGCATATCAGAACCTAGGACTTGGTTCTCTGACTTCGACCGGTATTAGAGCTTCGGCATCGTAAGCCAGTGAGAACGAGGTGGCCCCGGTACTGGACTTTGAGGTCATACGGTATGCTCGTAGGACTTCGGGCAGGATTTCCTTCCATTTTTCTTTAGCGTCAGTTAACCTCTTTTTGAGGTTTTAGAGTATGGTTGTTTTGGTCGATTCTGCTTGTCTGTTCCCACTAGGGTGGTAGGGTATTGATAGGATCTTTTTGATCTTATGGTCTTCGAGAAACTTGCTTACTTTGTTGCCAATGAATGTTTTCCCGTTGTCGCACACGAAATCGTTCCACCCATCTACATTCGTTATCATCATCCATGATGGATAGCAGTGCATGGTGGCCTCGCTTGCTGAAGTTGATCATCCCTCCATTGAAGATCTTAAGGGAATAAAGGTTCATCACATGAGAGAAAGATAGCTCCTGCCCAATTTTCTGGCACAGGAGCCGGAGGCAAGCAATCGTCCTCCACACGGAGGGACTCACTTGTGCCAAACACACTTGGTAGTGGAGGCAAAACTTGTCAATGACGGAGTGAAGCTCTCCACTCAGAGAAAATGTCCCCAAAGTGAAGGGTTATAGACATACAAAAAACTCTTCTTGGATAAGGTTATCCGCTCCGCCAGGTCAGAAGCGATAATGTTTAAATCCTGGCAACGACAATTTTTCTTCACATCAGGAATGCTGGTAGGACGGATGGAAGAAGGATATCTGCTAACGGCCCATGTACGAGGGCTAACAGAAGGAAATTTCTCTTTGACGTCTTTTGTTGTGACAAGACTTCTAGGGATGATGGTGCTCACTGTTGGAGGAGCGGCGTCCTCGGCTTTGTTTTTGTTCTTTGAGGAACTAGTATTTTTTGAAGAAGAAGCCATTATATGTTATGGAAGAAGGAAAAACTTTTCTCGTTTGAAGAGAGTTAAAGAAAGGTTGAAGGACAAAATACAAGTTGGATGAAGAGAGTTTGAGTGAGTTTAGAGAATTATGGAGTATGAATGAAGGAAGTTGATACGTATAAGTAAAGGTTTAGGCGGCTAAATTTGTGGCCATGATTACCTTGATAACTGGCAAAAGTTATGCTGAATCGTGGGATGACGCGTGTTTGGTGCATTAAATGCGGAGAGACATGCGTCTAATCAACCGTTAGAAGCTTTTCATAGGGGATCAGAGAAATTCCCGCCAAAAAGAATGTTTCTACCAACTTCCCGGTAACACAAAGTTATATCACCGGAAAGCAGGGGGACTATCTGTATAGGGTAAAATATGCTATGTTGAGTGGCTGCATAAGAAGGAACCGAAGGCAGAGGATAGTTAAAACCGAAGACAACTGTTCCATTTATCACCGGAAGGAATGACATTCATAAAGACGCAATAGATGTCTGCCACCCCGTAGCATTTAACGAAGAATATTTCACAACATTTAGTACACTGTCCGTTACAAAAGATTTGGCATTTATGCTCACCGTTACACATTCTTCAATGGCCCTCATAATTGACATTAAAAAAGTGCATGATCCTAGGACCTTGTTTCTTAGGAGCAACTATAAATAGTGAGCTGAGTTATCATTGTAAAGAACACGAATTTTCTGGCAAACGTATACTTGTGAAATCCGTCGTTGTCTCGACTGTGCTACTGGAGGCTTCGGGAGGTCGCAATAGGAGAGCACTCATCATGGGTGGGCTTACTAGTTAGATGATTTCATCAGTTATTCGTTCTGCACTTGGCTACCTATACACTTGTTACTGAGGTATTGATGAAATGCCAACAAAAGCAAAAGTCAGCTTATGGAAATATATACTTTGTAATTATTTGTTCTAAGACTGCACAAATCTTTAATAGTACTTTTCTAAAATATGCCGTAATGATCGAGTGTTTTTATGCATTGCCGACTATCAATTTAAGATGGCGATTGAGTGTGTTTTGTTTCTTAGTAGGTCCAGATTATATTGCAAATCAATTTATATGATTAGGATATGTTTTATTAGGCACGTGGCTTACTAGCAATTTCGAATTTATAACTCTCTTTTGATCTGTGGATGTAAAATTGCCACTTCTCATGCTCCCAAGCTTTATAGAGTTTGACCATGTATAATTTAGGAAGAATCAAATCTTGTGTGTTTCAATGTGTATATAGTTCACTGCTTTTATGTTACGTGTATTGGCATTAAACTTTAAGAGAAAATTGTTCATTGGTGATTAATTAACTAGCACATTTCATTGAGCTAATAAATAAATAAAAAAAGAAGTTCGATAAACAAAGCATTTCACGCTCACGTAAGGTTCGGAGAAAAGACTATACCGCTAATTAAATGGTGTAGAATTTGAGGTAAAAACAAGAAAGACTGATTCCGCATATATAAAAGGGCTGTGCGGTATTGTTCTTTATTTTTATCTTTGTTTCCCATCAGGAAATCGAAGATATATCTGTAAGTCCCTAAGAAGCAAATGACAATAGAACAGTACAGCCACTCTTACACACCTGCGGAAAAGTTCCATTATTTGATTAATATTTGGTTCAACTAATGAAGCAATCATATCACCAGTTGATCAAACATTTCCAAAAACGATCTCGGGTTCGAGTTTTAGGTATGAAGTTATCTCTTTTAGGGAATATTTTACCTTTCAGTGTGAAATTTTTCGGCGCGAATTCGAATTTAGTCGAGACTCTATGCAGATACCGAACAGCGGATGAGTAATTAAAAAATAAATATTCCCAAAAACACGGCCTGATTGCATAAATTCTCTATATTTTGATTATGCATAATTGAAAATAGAGTGTATCCCAGAAATTAATTTAATAAGAGCCGGAGAGAAAAACATGATTGGATCGCAGAACTTAACAAACATGAAATGGATAGTGATCAGGCATTTGTTAAGATGAGATTTCAGTTCATCTTTTTTGTTCTTTTGTTTAAGTTATATATATACAATTGAAAGTACGGTTTAACTACTTGTTAACAAGTAATGATACTAATATGCTATAATAAGTTAAACTACCGTGGTAATATTATTTTACATACACTAATAATGTATTAATAGTGTGTATAATTTAAATTCTTTTTAATAATAAGGTCTACATGTCAAGTTTATTCTCTTGTATTGCGCATTCCTTGGTATCATTCCTTTCGAGACACGTATTTGTATCTATCCGTAAAACGGTACAATTGAATTTATACGTGGTTTCTAGACAAGTGAATTAATTCGATCCTGAAATAATAAAATAAATGAAGGAATATGCAATACTTAGCCTTGAAATGAAGACAAAATAACAAAAATAGTAAGATGAGTTATTACTATTCAGGATGATTAACACTTTGGTTGGAATGATTATAAATTAAAGTAATTATTAAAACGACAACAATTAACAACTGATCACGAAAAGACAAAATTTGAGCAACACTGAAATAATCAAAATAAGGGCCGTGACTAGATAGGAGCAAAATCGTTATTCGGGATCTAACTCCAGTTCAATTCCCTCTAATGTTCTAATGATTCTATGAATTCACTCGATAATTAGTTCAATCGTATAGCCAAGACTCCTCTCTCGATTAAATATAAACTCTATGAGGTAAACTAATATAAAGCACTGTGAAGATATGCAAGAACACGTTAATGGACTAGTCTTTAGGAAAATGTCTCTCGAATATTCTTCTAACTTGATTTAATCAACAATTCAGCAAGCTCTTTTGATTACTTTAAAGAATCAATGAATTAAACCAAACGAAATAGTGCAAAGATAATCACCCAAAATATTCCTCTTTCGATTACATAATTCGGTGAACAAAATTGCAATCAATTCAAAGCTCCACAAACGAATTCATGCAAAATACTAGAGTTAAAATCTATAAATATCAATCAAAACATCATATCCGTCAAACTCTAAAGTAAATTACTCCATCATGGAGGAAGTCATCACAAATAGAGTTGAAGAATAAGAAAACATGAATTCAATCCAAACTCGGGTGTTGAGTTGAGGAAAGAATGATGAATCCTTGTGCCTTAGAGTCTCCAAAGCTCTTCCAATGTTCCGTAGGTCAAACGTTTTCAAAAAATCGCATTTTTGGTGTAGTTATACCATGTAGGAATGGGCTCGGATGAAACTACCTCACTGAGCCGAAGTGAAAAAAGTTGGACGAAAAATTACACTACCGCGATGCCCCGGGCGGTGCACCATGCGCCGCATTAGTGGGCAAGTTCTGAGGCCTATTTTTTCACTCTGCAGAAATTTTGCACTAGTAACCCGTGCCCTGCGGCGCACAACGTGGGGCGGTAGTACATTTTTCTTAGAGTAATTTTTTTTTGACATCTAGACTTGGTCCTCGATCCCAAAACGTGATCCCGACTTAATTTCTTGGGCTTCTACTCAGACTTCAAAGTTTCAAATCATCCATTTTAGCTTCAAACTTGCTTATTCACTCGAAATCATATCCTATACAGCATAACACACATAATAAGTTCTAAGTACTAATAATTAGGCTCAAATACATTTAAAGTGTAGTAATTATAGTATACAATAAAGCCAAAATACGAGTTCCTAGCCTGCCATCAACACCCCGCACTTAAACCATTACTCGTCCCCGAGCAATCAAACTACACTTCATATAGAGACGATATTTTCAAGCAACTCTCCTAACTCATCCTGCCAAGAATAATTAAAACACACTAAGCACCATACCGTAACATCCTAGCCTCAAGACTCAACTCGCAAACACCACATATTTTTTTAAAAACCTGCTCACTTACTCTAACACAGAGGCCAAAGACATTACCTTTCCTTCACAAGTCATGTGCCCTCACACAAACAACAGAGATTAGTTTCACACACAACAAAGTTCAAGAACAAATAGGAACTCAAGATAGAAAGAATTCATTCACTTTCAGAATTAAGATTCATGTGTCACAGAAGACGTACCATAGGCTTGCCTGTAATGTAATACTCTACTAATTCGAGCTCACTCAGTCAAAGATCAAGTAGAACTTTATTTGGTTGTAATGTAGGCTGCGAGGCGGGTAGGATATATTTGGATATAGTGACTACACCTCCCTAAGCACTTTAATACATATACTTTATCAATTCAAACCCTACACTTATGTTGAACCAAACTCTAACCTTCACAACATAATAGCATCAAGCTCCAAATTCTTTAAGCACAAACAAGATGAGAACTACCACTAGCAAAGAATCATTTTTTTCTTTCTAATACATACACATATTCTCTCTTTTTTCTCAAGAAAATTTACTTTCACAATTTTTCGAACATTGCACATTTTTTCATTATTTTTAGTTCCACTCAAAAATCCAATTATACCTCTACTTAGCTTTTAACAAGCTCATAATAATTTCAAGTGATCGAGAGAGGTAAAAGGTTCAAACAGTCAGTTCCAACAAAGGAGTCAAGCTTGTAATGTCATTGCCAAATAAATAGGATTACAGGCTCAAGAGGGCTAACTAGGATACACAACAATTATGCCATGACCCAATCCCCACTATAGGTTGTGATGGCGTCCAACATCGCCGGTAAGCAAGCCAACAGTGAACTATCTATTTAATTGTTCATTTTATTTATTTTTAGAGCCATGAATTTTATTTAACAAGAAACCAATAATAATTAACCATTTTGATGTGAAACATAAAATAAAATATACGAGTGAAATGGTGATATTAATAGACAAGATCATAAATATCTACTAGTAACTCCCAAAATCTGATGTTACAAGTGCACGTGTAATCTAGTAGAATATACAAAAAACCCTACAATTATTGTCTGAAGCAAAATAGACAGAAATATAAATACAACAACAGGAGGCTTCGGGTGCTGCAGAACGGAGCATGGAAAGCAGCTCACCACTAGGCCTCTGGGTAATGCGAGTGCGCGCCTGGACAAACACCAGATGTACCTACCTCAGTGCATGCACAATTTGTGCAGAAGTGTAGCGTGAGTATGTAAACAACGTGTACCCAATAAGTATCTAGTCTAACCTCGAAGAAGTAGTGACAAGGGGTCGACATCGACACTTACTAGAGGTAAATAAATAAAGTACAAGATTTATAAATAAGCATGAAATACAACAGTAATAATGGAATAAGAAACGCTAAATAATAATTCGTTAACATAATATCAATTTTAAACCCCCAAGTATCACATGCTAATTTATCACGTAAAAATCACCAAATAATTATCGAGTCTCGAGACAAGAAAGAGATACCAAATATAATTGGAGTCCTAGTAACGTCACTCACGATTTATGCTGAGGTCATACGACCCGATCCAGAATAGTTTGTACACTGCCGATGGCCGACCGACGCGAACCATAGATGCATCTAATATACTGGCGAGGCGTTCGACCCGATCCTCAGGAATAAAGAAACTCTACAAACTCCGATCAATGACTACTACATAGGAATAATACTCAAAGAATGCATAGTTTCCACTAACAATCAAGTATTCCGCCAAAACTCAAGGTAATGGATCTCGGTCTCATAAAATTTTTATCCAATTTCAATTATAAATTCAAGTCATTAAACTAACAAGCTGGGTGCAAATAATATAAGTAATGCATGGCAAAGTCTTAAGTCTACTCGGACATAAGCATGATTTTAGGTACGTACGAACTCTCATCATATCATGCATTCGTAGCACCCATAATTATTAGCAAATAACTATTTAAAATATCTACGGGGATAATTCCCTCTTACAAGGTTAGGTAAGAGACTTACCTCATTTTTAAGTCCTCTTTCCGGTCCACAAATCGTACTAATAGTCTCAAATCGGTGCCGAACAATCCGAAACTAGCCAAAGGTTGTACAAATTAATCAACATATGCTCAAAAGTTTATAAATTAACTATTAGAGTAATTACCCAACCTAGTTTGGAAGGTTCCTAAAATCACCCCGTTCCCACGTGCCCGAATTTCGAAAGTTTTTGTAAATAATATTACCCATAACCTCATGACCATAAATATATAATTTCTACTCCATTCCATAATCATTTTTGTGGTATAATCCCATTTTTATCAAAACCTAGATTTTTCAACCAAATCCTATCATTTCCACAATTTTACATCTTAAAATTTATCCATAATCCGTGTATTAAACTCACATTAAGTAGAAATCACTTACCTTAAAATTCTAGGTGGAAAATCTCTCTCCAAGAGCTCCAAAATCGGCTAACCCAAAGTGAAATGAGAGAAAATGAGTGTAAGTCCCGATTTAAATCTTCTTTTTGCCTAGTGGTCCCTTCTTCGCGATCGTGAGGAATGCCAAGGCCCAGAAAAATGAACTTTGCGAAGGCGAAGCAGGCCCCTCGAACGCGAAGGCTTGTCTGGCCCAAGCTACGAGAATGCAGCCACATCTTCACGAACGCGAAGGGCAATGGACCAGTTAACCCCCAGACCTGATTTCCCTTATGCGAACGCCGACCAATGAATGCGAACGCGATGGCCAAAGGTCTTCAACCTTCGCGAATGTAACCATTTGTTCGCGAACATGAAGAGAAAAATTTCCCATCCCCTAATTCCTTCTCCGCGAACGCGATACCACCTCCGTGTTCGCGAAGAAGGAAACCAGAACCAGCATATCAGCAATTTCAGTCTTTGCTTTGGGTGGTCCAAAACTCACCCGAGCCACCCAGGATCCCGTCCAAGTGCACCAACAAGTCCATAAATATAATACGACCCTGCTCGAACCCTCAGAACACATAAAACAACATCGAAACTAGGAATCACACCCCAAAACCAAATTAATCAACTTATGAACTTCAAACTTCTTCAACTAGCTTCGAACACATCAAATTATACTTAGACAACTCGGAATGAGGCCAAATTTTGTGTACAAGTCATAAATCACCATATAGACCTATTTTCAGGCTCAAAACCCCAAACAGACCTCGATAACACCAAATTCTATTCCAAACCAAATTTAAGAAACTCTAAAACCTTTAAGGTGCCAACTTTTAACATTAAGCGCTGAAACGCTCCCGGATCACCCTAAAGTCGATCCGAACATACGTCCAAGTCCAGAATTATCATACAAACTTATTAGAACCATCAAATTTTGGTTCCGAGGTCATTTACTCAAAATGTTGACTCAAGTCAAACTTAGCCATCTTAGGCCACTATTAAGGAACTAAGTGTTCCGATTTCAACCCGAACCCTTCCAAAACCAAACCAACCATCCCCGCAAGTCATAAAACAGTAAAAACACATACATGAAGTCTTAATTAAGGGAACGGAGATCTAAAAAGTAAAATGACCGGTTGGATTATTACATTCTACACCTCTTAAAGAAACGTTTGTCCTCGAATGAGTCTAGAATCATACCTGGAGTGCTGAATAAGTGTGGATATCTGCTCAGTATGTCCTCCTCGGTCTCCCAAATCACCTCCTCGACTCGTTAACCCCTATACTAGACCTTTACCGCATAAATCTCCTTAGACCCTAGCTGGCGAACCTGCCTGTCAACAATGGCAACTGGCTCCTCCTCATAACCCAAGCTCTCATCTAGCTGAACCGTGCTGTAATCTAACACATGCGATCTGTCGGCATGGTACTTCCGGAGTATAGACACATGGAACACCGGATAGACTCTCGATAGACTAAAAGGCAAAGCAAGCTCATAATCAACCTCCCCAATTCGCCTCAACATCTCAAATGGGCCAATAAATTTCGGACTCAGCTTGCCCTTCTTTCTGAACCTCATGATACCTTTCATCAGTGAGACTTTCAAGAGAACTTTCTCGCCCACCATAAATGATAAATAATGCGCTTTCTCATCCGCGTAACTTTTCTGTCTGTAATGTGCTATGCGAAATCGCTCCTGAATCAACTTTACCTTCTCCAAGGAATCCTTTACTAAGTTAGTGCTATATAACCTATCCTCGCCTGGCTCAAACCACCTGATGGGGGAATGACATCGCCGACTATATAAAGCCTCAAATAGAGCCATCTCGATGCTAGACTGATAATTGTTGTTACAAGCAAACTTGTCCAAAGACAAGAATCAATCCACTACCCTCTAAAGTCAATCACATGCGCTCTAAGCATATCCTCCAGAATCTAAACTGTCCGCTCCGATTGCCCGTCGGTCTGCGGATGAAAGGTTGTGATGTGCTCTACCTGGGTACCCAACTCGCTTTGTGCTGCTCTCCAGCTATGCGAAGTGAATTGCGGGTCTCTATATGAAATGATGGAAATAGGAACACCATGTAACCGGATAATATCATGAATGTAAATATCGGCCAACCTCTTTGAAGAGTACATAGTCACAACCGGAATAAAGTGCGCCGACTTGGTCAGCCTGTCGATAATGACCCAAAAATCATCAAATTTCCTCAATGTCCGCGATAACCCAACTATGAAGTCCATAGTGATACGCTCCCACTTCCACTCCGGTATAACCATCTGCTGAAGTAGGCCACCTGGTCTCTGGTGCTCATACTTGACATGTTGGCAATTTAGACATCTCGCCACATACTCAACTATGTCCTTCTTCATTAACCATTACCAGAAATGCTGCATCAGGTCGTGATACATCTTCGTAGCACCTGGATGAATAGAATACCGAGAATTGTGTGCCTCCTCTAAATCTTCTCCCTCAATCCATTAATACTAGAAACACATAGGCGACCCTAGAGTCGCAGAACACCATCATCACCGATAGTAACCTCCTTGGCATCACCCTGTAGCACCGCCTCTCTAAGAACCAACAAGTGTGGATCATCGTACTAACGAGCCTTGATCCGCTCAAATAATAAAGACTGAGCCATGATACATGTAAGAACTCGACTGGGCTCTGAAATATCCAACCTCACAAGTCTGTTAGTTAAGGACTGAATGTCCCAAGCCAATGGCCTCTCTTTTGCTGAAATGAGTGCTAAGCTACCCATACTCTCAGCCTTTCTGCTCAAGGCATCCGCAACCACATTCGCCTTGCCCGGATGATATAGGATAGTAATATCATAATTCTTCGGTAACTCAAGATACCTGCACTGCCTCAAATTAAGATCCCTTTGCTTAAACAAATGTTGTCAGCTGTGATAATCGGTGTAAACCTCGCAGGACACCCCATAAAGATAATGCCTCCAGATCTTGAGAGCATGAACTATTGCAGCCAACTTCAAAACATGTATGAGGTAATTCTTCTCGTGAGGCTTCAGTTGATGTGAAGCATATGCAATAACTCTCCCCTCCTGCATCAATACACAACCCAAGCCAATGCGTGAATCATTGCACAATATACATCCCCGAACTAGAGGGAAACACTAACACTAGTGTTGTAGTCAATGCGGTCTTAAGCTTTTGAAAGCTCGCCTCGCAATCATCAGACTATTTGAACGGGGCACCCTTTTAGGTCAATCTAGTCAAACATGCCGCAATAGAGAGACGTCCTACACAAACCGACGATAATAACTTGCTAACCCCAAGAAACTCCTAATCTCGGTCGCTATGGTGGGACGAGGCCAACTCTGAACTGCCTCGATCTTCCTGGGATCTACCTCAATACCCTCACCTGATACAACATGTCCCAAGAACGCCACAGAATCTAAATAGAACTCGCACTTGGAGAACTTAGCATATAGCTTCTGTTTCCGAAAGGTCTAAAGCACAACTCTCAAATGCTGCTCGTGCTCTTCCATACTACGCGAGTAGATCAATATGTCATAAAAAAAAACAATGACAAATGAGTCAAGATATAGCTTGAACACACGATTCATCAAATCCATAAACGTCGGCGGGGCGTTAGTCAAGTCGAAGGACATCACTAGAAACTCATAGTGCCCACATCTAGTCTGGAAAGCCATCTTCGAAACATCCAAGTCACTAATGATACCTAGACCTCAAGTCGATCTTAGAGAATACCCTGGCACCCTGTAACTGGTCAAATAAATCATCAATGCGCGGCAACAGGTACTTGTTATTAACGGTAACTTTGTTCGACTAGCCGCTTGAGATGTGGCTGGGCCCGTTGGAAATAAACTAGCCTGCGTCATAGAGTCCATGAACCGGTGCATACGACCTATGACCTCCTGAAATCCCGGTGCAGTCATGAAATCTACCCGAGCCGGTTCAGCTGCATGCGCATCATCCTACTCCTAAATGATAGGTTCCTCCACTGGGTCCACTGGTGTTGCAACATGAGAAACTCTAGGGCGCCCTCACCCTCTAACATGAGCTGGAGCCCTCCCTCGGCCTCTAGCAACAAGGGGAGTAGTTCCTCTACCGTCGGGTACATCTGCCGCACGCGTTCTCACTATCTGTGAGAGAATAAGAGAAAGATACTTAGTACAACATTTAACTGAACGATAGAAGATAAAGAAAGAGAAGTTTCCTAACACCCTATAGCCTCTCGAAGATAAGTACGGACGTCTCCGCACCAATCCACATGCCTCTATTTGGCATGCTCATGACTTGTGAGACCTAGGTGAACCTAGTACTTTAATACCAAGCCATCACAACTCATTTCCCACTGTAGGCCGTGATGACGCCCAACGTCGTCGTTAGGCAAGCCAACGGTGAACTATCCTTTTAATTGTTCATTTTATTTAACAAGAAACCAAGAATAATTAACCATGGTGATGTGAAACATAAAATAAAACATATGAGTGAAATGGTGATATTAATAGACAAGATCATAAATATCTACTAGTAACTACCAAAATTCAGTGTCACAAGTGCACGAGCAATCTAGTAAAATATACAAAAATCCCTAGAATTACTGTCTGAAGCAAAATAGATAGAAATAATAAATAAAATAAGAGTAGGCTCTGGGTGAGGCAGAATAGAGCATGGAAAGCAGCTCACCACTAGGCTTCCGGGTAATGCGGGTGTGCGCCTGGACGGACACCAGATGTACCTACCTCAGTGCGAGCACAATTTGTGCAAAAGTGTAGTATGAGTACGTAAACAACGTGTACCCGGTAAGTATCTAGTCTAACCTCTAAGAACGAGGGGTCGACATCGACACTTACTAGAGGTCAGTAAATAAAGTACAGGAATTATAAATAGGCATGAAATACAACAGTAATAATGGAATAAGAAACGATAAATAATAATTCTTTAACATAATATCAATTTTAGACCCCCAAGTATCACATGACAATTTATCACGTAAAAACCACCAAATAATTATCGATTCTCGAGTCAATAAAGAGATACCAAATATAATCGGACTCCTAGTAACATGACACACAATATATGCCGAGGTCGTACGGCCCGATCCAAAATAGTGTGTACACTATCGAGGGTTGACTAGCGCGAACCATAGATGAATCTAATATACTGCCGAGGCGTTGGGCCCGATCCACAAGAATTAAGAAACTCTACAAACTCCCATCAACGAGTACTACATAGGAATAATACTCAAAGAAGGCATCGTTTTGCTAATAATCAAGTATTTAGCCAAAACTCAAGGTAATGGAGCTCGGTCTCATAAAATCCTTTATCCAATTTCAATTATAAATTCAAGTAATTAAACTAACAAGTTGGGTGAAAATAATATAAGTAATGCATGGTAAAGTCTTAAGTCTACCCAGCCATAAGCATGATTTTAGTTACGTACGAACTCTCGTAACATCGTGCGTATGTAGCACCCATAATTATTAGCAAATAACTATTTAAAATACCTACGGGGAAAATTCTGTCTTATAAGATTAGGCAAGAGACTTACCTCATTTTCAAGTTCTCTTCCCTGTCCATAAATCACACTAATAACCTCAAATCGGTGCCGAGAAATCCTATAGTAGCCAAAGGTTGTACAAACTAATCAATATATTCTCAAAAGTTCATAATTTAACTATTAGATTAATTACCCAACCCAATTTGGAAGGTTTCTAAAATTCACCCTTGGGCCCACGTGCCTGAATTTCAAAATATTTCGTAAATAAATGTTACCCATAACCTCACGAACACAAATATATAATTTTTACTCCATTCCATAATTATTTTCGTGGTCTAATCCCATTTTTACCAAAATCTAGGGTTTTCAACCAAATCCTATAATTTTTATAATTTTACATGTTAAAATCTACCCATAATTCATATATTAAACTCACATTAAGTAGAAATCACTTACCTTAAAATGTTAGGTGGAAAATCCCTCTCCAAGAGCTCCAAATCGGCCAACCCAAAGTGAAACGAGAGAAAATGAGCCTAAGTCCCGATTTAAATCTTTTTTCTGCCTAGTGGTCCCTTTTTCGCGATCGCGAAAAATGCCGAGGCCCAGAAAACTGAACTTCACAAAAGCGAAGCTGGACTCGTTAAAACTCCTCGGCAAATATATAGCTAACACCATTAAAACTCCTCGGCTACGACGTCAAAAATTGATCCACGTCCAATTCGCACTCAATAGTGAGTGAAAATGGTCGTTGGAAGAATAGTACCCAATAAGAATCGGGGTTGATTTGCACATGGAGTTTAATATGGGTTCTAGGGTGTACACTTAATGAGAGTAAATGAAATAACTCAATTGCGCTTCCAAACAAGCGATTTTGTTTTCTACTTCTAAAATTAACAGTAACAATTATAAACTAAGGAGAAGAAACTAGAAAGCGAGTAATTGTTTTTCTTGTTTTTATCAAATGGGTAAAAATCATAGGGATGTGACCTTCGCGTAGGTGCTAATCTAATGGGTTAATCACGTTAATTCTTGTTTTAGTGACGGGGTGTATTATAACTCTCAACTCTAAATTACCCACTCAATACCTCTCGATTAAAGAGTGATTTTGCCCAAATTGGATTTCTTAAGCCCAATTAGGTATCAATTCAAATAATTGATTTGAGCTCAAGTCGGGTTTTCCCCATCTCTAGTTTAAACCCTTTAATTAGACTAGCCAAAATTTTAACTAGCCCAATTTCTTGTTAGCTAAGTTTTTCTAGACTAAGTTCGTCTTTCTCAAGTAAGAATAAAGTCAAATAGGCATGAATTAATGTTTGCAACCATTAATTTTAGAAATAATGCATGAACAAGGCTAAATAATAAATACCCAATCATAAATAAGTATTAAATTAATCACCCATAAGGTTTACACACTAGGGTTGGATCACAACCCTAGAGAATCTAGCTACTCAGGGTAGAAATTGAAGAAAATAAAGAAGAAGAACTAATTAAAGCCATAACTAAGATTAAATTGATAAAACTACTAATTCTTAACCTAAAATAGTCACTGATTATCCAAAACAGTAAAATATAACGGCTGCAGCTCTAAATATTACAAAACGTCCCCTAAAAAGTATTTTCCGTCTATTTATAGTGGCCCAAAATTTGCTGACAAAAATTCCCTTCAGGAGGTTGTGCGACCGCACAATTCCATGTGTGGTCTGTACTTTGCTTGGCTTCTGCAAGTGGAGAACTTATGCAGCCGCACAATTCAGTCTACGACTGCACTTCAGCTTCTGCGGCCGCACTTTTCTTCTTGCGGCTGCACTTTTGGCAAGGCTTCACACTTGGTCGTTTTGCACAGTCTCTAAAATTTTTGAATTCTTGTCAGTGCGACCTTGTTTTGAGGCTGCACATTTAGTATGCATACTGCATTTCTCTAAAAATCCTTTGAGCTTTAGGTACCAGATCTGCGGCCGCAGTAGTATTTCTGTGGACCTCACTTTCTTCTGAGGCCGCAAAATTCCTTCTGCGGACCGCACTTCGGCCTGCTGCACTCCTTCTTGCCTTTATGAGCTGGAATACTCCTTTTTGAGTTAGAATTCTTCGTTAAGGTCCAATTCTCCAACATGCCTGCAATTTGCACAATATCATTAGTTTTGGGAACAAGAATCAACACTTTCGGACTAAAATTAAAGCAAGAAAGTACTAAATAGTGGTTAAAATCCGCACTTATCAACTCACAAATGCGAAGGCTTGTCTAACCCAAGCTACGCGAGCGCAGCCATATCTTCGCGAAAGCTAAGGGCAATGGACTAGTTGGCCCCCAAACTGATTTCTCTTATGCGAACGCGGATCAATGAACGCGAATGCGATGGCCAGAGGTCTTCAACATTCGCGAACTCGAAGAGCAAATTTTTTATCCCCTAATTCCTTCTCCATGAATGCGATACCACCTCCGCATTCACGATGAAGGAAACCAGAACTAACATATCTACAATTTTAGACTTAATTCCGGGTGGTCCAAAACTCACCCGAGCCACCCGGGACCCCGTCCAACTGCGTCAATAAGTTCATAAACATGATATAGACTTGCTCGAACCCTCAGAACACATAAAAACAACATCGAAACTAAGAATCGCACCCTAAAACCAAATTAATCAACTTATGAACTTGAAACTTCTTCAACTAGCTCTGAATGCGTCGAATCATACTTAGACAATTCAAAATTATGCCAAATTTTATGTACAAGTTATAAATCACCATACAGACCTATTGCCATGCTCGGAACCCCAAACAGACCTCGATAACACCAAAGTCTATTCCAAAACAAATTTAAGAAACTCTAAAACCTTCAAGGCGCAAACTTTCAACAATAAGCGCTGAAACTCTCTCGGATCACCCGAAACTCTATCCGAACACACGCCCAAGTCCAAAATCATCATACAAACCTATTAATACCATCAAATCCTGGTTCCGATGTCCGCCATCTTAGGACTCTATTAAGGAACTAAGTGTTCCGATTTCAACCCGAACCCTTCCAAAACCAAACCAGCCATCCCCGCAAGTCATAAAATAGTAAAGAACATATGGGGAGTCTTAATTAGATGAACGTGAATCTAGAAAGTGAAACGACCGTTCGGGTCGTTACAAATTAGGTGGGTCAAAGGCATATATCTGGTTCAATAAAAAAATGCTTCTATCATGTCCTATACTGACCAAGACTGTTATTTCGCTTTGCAAATGCGCAGGAAAAGTTCTAGACATCAACTGAAATGCACAGAATATCAATAAAATCTTACAACCACATTGGCAAATAACTCAATTAAGAGCGAATCTATCCCGACTCTTTATTCAAAGCAGTTAAGCAAAGTCGTGATCATACAAATTAAGGTACTTATTCATGTGTTAAGGACTCGGCCTAGGTACAAAACTAAGGCACACGTCACTCTCAAGGCACAACAAAGCCGAGAAAAAATACTTTCAATTAGCACTACAACTCAAAACTTTTTTATTTGTAAAAAATATTAACTACACCCGATTCAAGCAAAAATCCATGAAAAAGAACCGCGACACAAATAAAAACTAAGGGGGAATTGCTACACGACCTAAGAAAATAAAAAAAATAAAAAGCATATTTTTAGATTTTCTTTTTAAATTTTCTTTTTGATTTTTTGTGTTTATGTTTCGACCTTAATCCCTGAAGAACACGGTCGAGAAAATCCATCATCGAGAAAAATTAAATAATAATTATGAAAACACATACTAAGAATATATATATATATATATATATATATATATATATATATATATATATATATATATATATACATACTTTAAATTGTGGCATGTCCCTATGACATACAAATAAAAAGAAATAGGTAATGGAAACTCCCTGAATTATCTAATATGGGCATGAATCAATGTCAGGGTCTGCTTTGCACGCCCGACCAAGTGTACACAACCATGCCGAGATTTTCTTCTCTGACCTCTTCGGGCACACTCCACACTATCATGCTTGTCCTCTTCAGCTAGCTCCTTTAGGACATCCACCTTAAAATCAAAGTATGCAGCCAACTCCTCTCTAGGTGCCCCTATTGGCTCCTTCATTTTTAACACCACTCTCTCTTTCCCTACACTTTGAATGAGCTGCCTTTCCTGAATATCCAATATAGCTCTGGCAGTAGCCAAGAAGGGTCTCACTAGAATAAGAGGGACCCCCTTATTCTCTTTCATGTTCTCCGCGATGAAGTTCACAGGGAACACAAATTTGTCCACCCGAACTAGCACATCTTCCATTATTCCTTCGGGTATTATTGTGGTCTGATCTGCCAGCTGCAAAGACACAGGTACATATCTGATTGCTCTAATTTATTTCTCAAGTTTTCTGAAAATAGACAAGCGCATAAGATTAATAGAAGCCATTGAATCACACAAAGATTTTCCAAAGTTAGTACTTCCTAGAGAACAAGGTATAGTAAAACTCCCTGGATCTCCATACTTTTGAGAGAGCTTATTTTGCAGAATCGCACTACAATGCTCTATGAGCTTGACAACCGAAGTCTCTCTCACTTTTCGCTTGTTGGACAATATCTCCTTCAAGAACTTGGTATATGCTGGCATTTGTGAGAGTAGCTCTGTGAAAGGTAGATTAAATGCACCAACTTGAGCACTTCTAGAAAATACCCAAATTATTTATCCAGCTTCTCTCTTCTTTGCTTCTGGGGAAAAGTAGAGCAAGCCTATATTTGCTTTCCTCAGTCTCCTTATTTAATGAATTTTCGTTCTTCTTCTTCTTCTTCTTCTTCTTCTTCTTCTTCTTCTTCTTCTTCTTCTTCTTCTTCTTCTTCTTCTTCTTCTTTTTCTTCTTCTTCTTCTTCTTCTTCAGACCATCATTTGGATCTACCATCACTTCACCTTCTTGTTTTTCGTTATTTTTTTGCTCCTCCACAGTGTCCGCTTGTCTTTGAATTAACTCGCCCTTTGGTTTTTCAATGGGATCCTTCAATACTTGCCTACTCCTTAACGACACTGCATTTATTATTTCTTTTGGATTCTTTTCGGTATCAGCAGGAAGAGTTCGTAAAGCCCTTACATACAATAGATTAGCAATTTGCTCTACCTGTCTTTCCAAGTTCCGGATGGTTGTGCTCTGTTCTCGAATGGTTGTGCCATGAATTTCAAGTATCTCATCTATCTTAATAATGAAGGCCTTCATTAGATCTTTCATGCCATACTGATTAGACTGTTGAGGCTGGTACTGCTGCATTTGCTGATTTTGAAAGCCCGAAGCTCATTGTCCTTGGGGTCTGAGATTATTCTATTGCCATTCATTCAGACTACTACCAGATGAACTCCACAAAAATCCGGGGTGCCTATGCCCCATGGAGCTGAAATTATTACTACTTTGGTAGTTTCCTCTGTTAAAGCTTCCTACAATATTTACCACTTCATCTATAACTGAGGCCTGATACTCATGAGTTAGATGATCTATTCCACAAAAGTCATAAACTGACGATGACTAGCTCTGGACCCTAGCTAGGGACAACTTTCTGATCTCTTTTGCCATAAAGTCTAACTGGGCTTGGACCGAGGTATTAGAATCCACTTAATGTACCCCAACCTTTTTCCTTCTCTCGTTATCATCTGCAGGACATTAATTTGCATCTTCAAATAATTCATTTAGAATTACAACAATCTCCTCAGGAGTTATTTTTTCATAAGAGGACCTCCAACTGCATTGTTTAGAGTCTTCCTGCCAAAGGGTGTCAGCTCATCCTAAAAATCTTGGAGTTGCATCCACAAGTCTACCTCATAATGCTGACATGTTCTCACAATATCCTTATATCTTTCCCATGCTTAAAACACCATTTCTATATCTTTTTGCTCAAAGTTATGGCTCTTCGAATATTTGCTGAAAATTATTTTCAAGGAACTTCTTTTTCATGTCTTCCCAAGTTTGAATTGACCCGGTTGGCAAACTTTGCAACTAGTGCTTAACATCATCCCTCAGTAATGTCCTTAAATAGATAGCATCTTTCGATACCCTGTTGTACTAGAAGGTAATCATAATCTCATCAAAATACATCAAGTGAGTGTTTGGATCTTCGTTGGGTTTGCCTCAGAAAACACACTTAATTAGAATGGTCTGAAGTAGCCCTAGATTGATCTCAAAATTATTGGTTGCAATCGAAGGATATCGCACACTAGATATTCATGGCTTAGTCACCCAATGATCTGCCTGCTCTAGGACCTATATTTTTGAATACTTCTTCCGCAAGAGGCCAGTTCAGGTTAAATCTCCTTCCTATGTCCCCATTAACAGTTTTCTCATCTCCTAGAGCAGTGTCAGTAGTTGCTTCTGCTCGTTCAGCTTCTTCTCTTGTAGCCAAATCGACTTCATCATCACCATTCTTTGCTAAGTGTTCTTGGGTCGAAGATTGCCCCATGAAATTTCCAGTGGATCCTCTTTCTTTCTCAGTTATCGCATGCGTTTATCTAACTCCAGTTCATAAGGTATCATTTCCTTTGAATAAGATCGAGTCACACACTAGAAAAGTTAAACATGTTTCTTGCACAAAAGTGAGAAAATGTGAATACAAGAAAATAAAGTTGATTCTTGAATTAGCACCAAAAACTATTTTGAACACTATTGATTGCCAATCCTCGGCAACGATGCCAAAATTTGGCGAGCGCAAAACACACAAGAAAATGTATGCTCGTTAGTAAAAGATAGTATACAATAATTATCGTCTCCACATGTATTGGATTTAAATAATGTTCAAATAACTTATGAGTTATTGCTATTGCAGATGATTAACACTTTGGTTGGAATGATTATGAACTAAATTAACTATTAAAACTACATCAATTAATAATTGATCACGGAATGACAATTTTTGAGCAACACTTAAATAATAAATGGGAGAAATAAGGGCCGTGACTAGATAGGTTCAAGATCGCTATTCGGGATCTAACTATAGTTCAATTCACTATAATGTTCTAATAATTTTCACGAATTCACTCGATTATTAGTTCAATCGTATTATAATGACCCGATCGGTCATTTTGAGCTCTAGCGCGTCGTTCGGCAGTTTGAGGCCTTGAGTAGCTTCACTTCAGGTATTATGACTTGTACGTGTGGTTAGAATTGAATTTCGGTAAGTTTGGAGTTGATTCGGATGAAAAATTCTAAATTTGGAAGCTTTAAGTTGGAAGAGTTGACTAAGGGTTAACTTTTGAGTGAACGACCTTGGAATTAGGATTTGAAGGTTTGAATAGGTTTGTATGATGATTAAGGACTTGGACGTATGTCCGGGTTGAGTACCGGGTGGTCCGGGCACATTTCAGCTCCTATTATGGAAGGTTGGCATTTTGGAACTTTAATAAATTCTTAAGTTTGATTTGAAATGAATCTTCGAAGTTTTGAGACTTGGAATAGGTTCGTATCGTGATATGTGACTTGCATGTAAAGTTTGGCATCATTCTGGGATGTTTAAGTGTAATTCAGACGCATTCGGCGAAGCTTGAAGGTTGGAAAGTTGAAAGAAAGGTTTTCGCCGTCGATTTGTAATTTTGATTTTGTTTGACATGATTTGAGGTTTCGACTAAGTCCGTATCGTTATAGGATGTGTTGGTATGTTTGGACGAGGTCCCGGGGGCCTCGGGTGTGAATCGTATTAGAAACGGATAGAGTTTGGACTTGGAAGAACTACTGAAGCTTAAGTCTTCTAGTGCGATCGCACCTGCGAGGTTATGGCTGCAAGTGGGAGACTGCAGATGCGGCGTAGGAGTCGCAGAAGTGGTAGGGAGTGATCTGGAAGGGATACGCAGGTGCGAGGACTTTACCGCACCCGCGGGCTCGCAGATACGGGCGAAAGAGCGCAGAAGCGAAGTAGCTTGGACTGGTTGATCATAGGTACAAGTGTTGTAGCGCACCTGCGGAGCCGTAGGTGCGATCATGGGCGCGCAGGTGTAGAGTTGTGCTCGAGCTGGGGAGTCCGCAGGTGCGAAGGTTTTTCGCAAAATCGGATGCGCACCTACGGTTGATTGGCCATAGAAGCGGAAAGTGCTGGCCTTGATGGAAGCCGCATTTGCGAGGAAGTTTCCGCAGAAGCGGCTATTGTTTCGTAGATGCGAAAAGGTCGCTGGGTAGTGTTGTTTTAAGAACGGGATTTGGCCCATATTCTTTCATTCTCTCTTGGTTTGGGCGATTTTTGGAGAGCTTCAAGTGGAGGGTTTCATCATCTATGTCCAGGTAAGTAACTCCCACATATTGTGAGTTAAATACATGGTTTGTATATGGATTTAGACATGGAAATTATTGGAAATGTTGAAATTTTTAAGAAAAAACTAGAAATTGGTATTTTTGAATTTTGACCACGAAATTGGACATGGAATTGAGAATAAATTATATATTTGAGTTCGTAATGTTATGGGTAATGTTTATCTTCGAAAATATTTGGAATTCGGGCACGTGGGCCCGAGGATTGATTTTGTAGACTTTTCGAGCGGAGTTGGAAATTATTATGAATTGAATTATTATGAGTATTAGAGTATATATTTATTGGTTTGCACATTGTTTGACTAATTTTGGATCGACGGACATCGGTTTGAGGCATTGTAGAGGCTTTGGAGCTGGTTATGGAACTTCGGAGCGAGGTAAGTTTCTTGTCTAACTCTGTGAAGGGAAACTACCCCTAGGTGATGTAATTGATATGTGCTAATTATTGGGGGGGCTACGTACACACGAGGTGATGAGAGTCCGTATGTAGCTAGATTTATGATATGTCCGGGTATACTTAGGTTCACGTCATGCTATAGTTGTACAATTTGAGTTGTTCCTTGACTATTAAATCCCTTTATTTTTCGTTACAACTTGAGACTAGACTTGCGTAGAGAGATAGACTTGCTATTGTAGAGATTTGACGAACTTAATGATTTGCCGCGGAATAATTGTGTTCCTCTTATGAATTTCTCCCGCGTTATGTGCCTTCATAAAAAGGTTTTCCTTAAAAAATCACAACTCACATGTTTATTCGTGAGTGGGGTCAAGGACCCGTTAAAGCTTCTTACTCTAATAGGATCGGGCCATTCGCCTCGGCAGGATTATGTATCACACTCTCATGGGAGCGGGCCGTTCGCCTCGGCAGTATAATAGATACATCTATGGTTCGTGTCGTTCGACCCTCGGCAGTGCACACAATATGATGGGATCGGGTCGTACGCCTCGACGTTTCTATAAAATATTCGTATGGAATCGTGCGTAACATTTGACAAAAGCCTATGTATCTGTGAGATTTTCCCTGATTTGAATTATGACTATCTATCTGGTGAGGCCCGTTATATATATATATATATAAATACACTCCGGTTGAGGAGGTAACTGCTAGTTGAGAGCTCGAGTTTATGGTTAAGAGGAGGATTGTACCACGTATTTATACTTGTTTATATCGTTTATTTACTCTGCCTCATATCTGTTTACTCTCACTGTATTTGTCTTATTGGACCACTAGTAAGTGTCGATGTTGACCTCTCGTCACTACTTCTCTAGGGTTAGGCTAGATACTCACTGGGTACGCGTTGATTTACGTACTCATGATGCACTTGCTGTACTTATTGTGCTGTGTGTAGGTATATATATATATATATATATATATATAATTTTTTGGTGGTCCTCTGGGTGCAGAGACATGGCTATTACGGGGAATTTACAGTGAGTTGCACTTCCTTGTTACGATCCACAATATATAGAGTCTCCATTAGAGTTATTTATATTTCCTGGCTAACTTGTATTCCATGCAGAGGTTGTATTATTATTGTACTCTTTAATAGATGCACTTGTGACACCGGCCTTTGGGGGTTCTTACTGGATGTTTAGTATGGTAGTTCTAGTAGTTATTATTATTTCACCCTATAAACTCTATTTCATACTGTTTAATCAATGGAAATTGTGATTTCTAAAGTAATAAAATGAGTAACTAAGTTGATTAAATCACCGTTGGCTTGCCTAACGGCGACGTTAGGCTCCATCGCGACCTATAGTGGATTTTGGGTCATGACAACTTGGTATCAGAGCGTTAGGTTCATTTGGATCTCACGAGTCATGACCAAGTCTAGTAGAGTCTTGCTGATCGGTACAGAGACGTCTGTACTTATCTTCGAGAGGCTATAGGGCTGTTAGGAGGACTTTCCTTCTTGATTTCCTCATCATGCGGTTTGATAACATTGAGGCTTGTGCCTTTATTTGCTTTCTACTCAATCTTACGTGACGTGGGGCGCTTTTTGTCAATTGGGCGTCAAGGAGTTGTATTGGTACTACAGACATGGTGCAGGATGTTTTTCCCTGTATGTTTGGGCAGGCTATTATCGTCGCCTTGCGGAAGGATGTTCTTTTGTTCTAGCTCAGTATCTGTATTCCCTATGGTTTTGAGACTGTGCACGTATTTCTATGATGTCTATGCGTTATTATCGTACAATGTTGGTGTAATGGTAGGGTACTTGTTTATGTGTCGAGGCAGTGAATGCCTTGAAAGGAGGATTTCTCAGTGCATGATGTAGAGGTTCAACTTTCAATTCCAGTAAATGAAAGGCAATCGAACTATGGATGTCCATGCCTTGGTTTATGGAGTAGTGAGACTTGATAATTTCAAGTGGGGTGGAATCCTTATTTGCGACGTGGTGCCGTCATCCTTGTTTGAATACATTAAGGTTCGTTGGTGTTATGGTCTTCTTCAATTTACCCTCGGGGCAGGGTGTTGTGGAATGGTGCCTGAGAAGCGATTGTCAGAGATGGCGGTGTGTAGCGGTTTCGAAAATCGAATTGGTGTTTTTAATGTTGATGGCTCAGGAAAGATGACCTTTGAGGAGGCTTAGGGATGGAATCAATTTATTAGTTCAGTTGGTACAAGTATGGATTTGATTTGAGGCAACATTTGGGCAGCAGAGTATGAGGAATGACATGTGAGAGGCGTCTTGCGGTGGTTGAATTACTAGCAGGTCACGGTATGAAGAGCAGAGGTCGAGGAGTTGCTTAGAGGAGGTGGTTTAACCGAAGTGGGAGCGGTAGAGCAGCATATGGATTCTGTGACAGGAATGCCACTAGCCTTGAGAAAGTTTAGGGCGATTTGGGAATCGTGATGGAATGTGATTTGGTCTATGGACTTTATTCGGAATGGAGGCTAATGTGATGAGGAAGATTGAATATGGAAGAAAAGAGTTCTACTTACTACCCAACAGAAGATCGAGTATGCGATTGTGGCTGATAATTTGGAATGTTTCATGAAAAGCTTAACAAAAGACTTCGAGAAATTTGGCGGGTTAACGGTGCGAGATCATAGTAACTGAGAAGGAGGAATCTTTGTGGGCTCTACATTATGTGATGGTAGCTTAAAGCTATGTGGGGGAGCCCGCCGTCTATTATTGGATAGCGTGGTTGTCTGTTTGTACGGTTTCTGGTTATCGATGCATTGGTGGATTATTTACGACTTAGAAAAGAAAATATCAGGAGTAATTCGAGCAAGGAACTTGATGAATGTGTGCTATATTTCGCCTTATTGATTCAGGTGAAGGTTTTGGGAAGATTTAGAGTTTATGCTTCTTGTGGATGTGATGTACAAGGAAAAGAATTGAGTCAGTTACTTCTTTGGGGGCTGTTCATATGCTAGCAGAGCATCAGAGTTTGATTATAGTCGGGACTAGGTTAGGGTAGGTGACTCTTAATAGTGATTTTAATGGGTTCGAGGATGTAGACGCGATGTCTAAAAATTTCGGGTTCATTGTGTTGATGAAGACCGGGATTTTCGCAGCAGAGTGTGAAGAATACTTGGGGAATTTTTCTATGTTTGCGGAGTAGTAATGGAGGAATGGGAGAAATAGCTTCGGATTCGCAGAAGGTCTTGCAGAATGGGTGTACCAGTTGGAGGTGCTATTGAGCGCATAAAGAGGGTATGTGATGGTTCATGAGTATTGAGACAATGTGATCTCGTGATGCGGGTCACTCGGGATGAGTGCGGTTTTAGTTCGTTATGTTTTCGATTGGAGCTATTATTATTTCTAGGACAAGTCGAGAGTAAATTGGGAGAAGTTGGGTCGGTTAGTAATGGTTTGAATCAGCGTGATTCTGGCAATGATCAGATCCTTCGGTATGTAAGCTATACATGTGATTCGTGGTTGTACGTGCAGGCTTGACAGCTACCGTAAATTGATTGATTTGAAGTTATTTAATTGTAATGGCCTTGTTATGTGTAGATGGATCTCGGAAGAGTTATGGCGGTTTAGACCACAACTTGAGATGTGTATTTTTCTGCGGTTATGGGAATTCGGTTGGATGTTGCCATCGTTCCTATGAAATATGTTGAGTGAAAGGGGTTATAGACGATGAAGTGTTTATTTTATTGGTGGTTCAGGAGTTATGATGAAATTATGGTACTCTCGTGTAGCGGCATGATAGGTGCAGTGAGCAGCATGGGAATAGAGAGTAGAGAATCAAGATCGCGGTTCGGTGTTGGTACAAATACCACGAGCTCGGGTGAAAAAGGAAGAATGCAGATGTTTAGAGTAAGGTGGCATTATCTTAGTGTCGCCTGAGAATGGGGTTCCGTGAAAGAGACATTGTGTATTGATTTGCGGATTGTGATTTGCCTTACAGAATTAGTACGATTGGTGGTATGGAGGTGCAGAATTTGCTACCTGGTGCGGAAGGTCGTGGGAGCATGCCCCACGAGAAAATTTTATAAGAGTGGCATGTTAGTCATTCGATAGTGAAAGATTAACACCAAGGATGTAGGTTATAGTAATATCACAAATGTGAGAGTTTATGCCTCAAAGGCATTCTATTCCTTGGGTTGTGGACTGTGTGAGTTTGATTTCGGATTTGACGGTTGTTCTTACGTGTCATGGAAAAGGTTACTATGGATCCTTGAGAGGTTATTAGCCCAGTATGGTATGATCAGTATCGGCTTGAGGTCCGTTGATGGGTCTGATGTGAATGTGTGCTCTACATCAGGCCGGGTGTGTTCATTCAACATAACATTGCTTATGGAGGAGTCTTCGGGCATTGGATGTTATTTCTGTCGTCAGCTATTTCATGTAATACTCTATTGTGCCGTGTGGGTTGTGAGACGACTTGATTATTCGCACATGCGTTGTGGTCCCGTGTAGCTTGTGGTGTTATATGAGCAAGATGGCTCTCGAGATGCAGGTCATTTGTCGCACCTTAGTTGTGCTTGGGTTTTGTAGCATATGATACTATCCGCCTCCCTAGGGCTGTAATTTTGCACCTAGCGTGCTTGTGGTTGATATTCAGTACTTCGTAGGTATAAGCATTATGGCTTGATGGGCATTTTCTTATTTATTGTTATGTGTGGATCGGGTGGCACGCCTCCATAGATATGTTGCTTGGATCGGGTTGCAAGCCGCAACGGTACCATGTGAGGATCAAGTTGCTCGCCACAACAGTGAGATGTGGAGTATTGTTCCCTATATCTTTTCTTGTGTATTTATTTTCTCATCCTCTGAGAAGGGTTTATAGCGTCTGTTCAACCATCTTATTTTGTTATGCGGGCTGGGTAGGTTCTTTCCAGAGTTTTTTTTCCCTATGTATTGCATTCGAGTTTGTAGCTTGTTGGCGCATTGTTGGCGTCATATGATATTTTTGGCAGTGTTTGAGATGGCTTATTGCTTGATCAGCTCGTATTGGGTGAGACGAGATTATTGGACTTGGGATCAGTGTGATCGGAGTTATGTAGGGTATATTAAAGAGAAAATATCGTTATTCAGTTCAGAATGAGGTAATGGTCCTTGTCAGGAGGAGAGACTCCATGATTTGTTGATTTGGCAGGTGGTTATCAGTTTCTACACATCTATTCCATAGTGGCAGTATTGTGAGGATTTTAAAACTGGGCTTATATGTGTTATGAGGTATACTACAGGCGTCGGGTCAGTAAAATTGCAGCTGTTGTGCTTGGGAGAGTTTGCCTGGGCAAATGAGTGATGTTGTGCATTGTGTGATGTCAACACGGGTACATGATCATGTGTGGGTTCAGCGTGTGGAGATTGAAACAGTGTTCTTATGTTAGAATAATGTTTTATAGAGAAATTCAGAGGTTGGGATTTGGTTCTAAGGCTTATTGACTAAATAAAAAGCGAGAATCTTCAGTCTGGCTCGAGCTAATATGCTCAACTGGGTTGTGGTGGCGCGGGTAGGTGCGCAAGGTGTTGCACATTGATTTCGGAGAAACTCTGGAGCAGTTCTTAACACGTTCGAGGACGAACGTATATTTAAGTGGGGGAGAATGTAAAGACCCGACCGGTCATTTTGAGCTCTAGCACGTTGTTCAGTGGTTTAAGGCCTTGAGTAGCTTCACTTCAGGTATTATGACTTGTACATGTGGTCAGAATTGAATTTTGGGAAGTTCGGAGTTGATTCGGATGAAAAATTCTAAATTCAGAAGCTTTAAGTTGGAAGAGTTGACTAAGGATTGACTTTTGAGTGAACAACCTCAGCATCAGGATTTGAACGTTCCAATAAGTTCGTATGATGATTTCGGACTTGGGCGTAGTCCGGGATGTGTACCGGGTGGTCGGGAAGCATTTCGACGCCTATTATGGAAGATTGGCATTTTGGAAGTTTAAGAAATTCTAAAGTTTGATTTGAAATGAATTTTGGTGTTATCGATGTCCGTTCGAAGTTCCGAGCCTTGGAATAGGTTCGTATCGTGATTTGTGACTTGCACGTAAAGTTTGGCATCATTCTGGCATGTTTAAGTATAATTCGGATGCATTCGGCGAAGTTTGAAGGGTGGAAAGTTGAAAGAAAGGTTTTGGTCGTCGATTTGTAATTTTGATATTGTTTGACGTGATTCGCAGTTTCGACTAAGTCCGTATCGTGTTGTGGGATGTGTTGGTATGTTTGAACGAGGTCCCAGGGGCCTCGGGTGCGAATCGGATTGGAAACGGATCGAGTTTGGACTTGGAAGAACTGTTGAAACTTATGGCTTCTGGTACGATCGCACCTGCGAGGTTATGGCCGCAGGTGCGAGACTGTAGAAGCGGCCCAGGAGTCGCAGAAGCGGTAGGGAGTGAGCTGGATGGGATTTGCAGGTATGAGGAATTTGCCGCAGATGCGGGCGGAGGAGCGCAGAATTGGAAGTATCCTGGACAGGTTGATCACAGGTGCGGGTACTGTAACGCACCTGCGGAGCCGCATGTGCGGTCATGGGCATGCAGGTGCAGAGTTGTGCTCGAGCTGGGGAGTCTGCAGGTGCGGAGGTTTTCCGCAAAAGCGAATGCGCACCTGCGGTTGATTGGCCGTAGAAGCGGAAAGTGCTGGCCTTGATGGAAGCCGCATCTGCGAGGAAGTTTCCGCAGAAGCGGCTATTGTTCTGCAGCTGTGAAAAGGTCGCTGGGCAGTGTTAATTTAAGAACGGGATTTGGCCAATATTCTTTCATTCTCTCTTGGTTTGGGCAATTTTTGGAGAGCTTCAAGTGGAGGTTTTCATCATCTATGTCAAGGTAAGTAACTCCCATATATTGTAAGTTAAATGCTTGGTTTGTATGTGGATTTAGACATGGAAATTAGTGGAAATGTTGAAATTTTTAAGAAAAAACTAGAAATTGGTATTTTTGAATTTTGACCACGAAATTGGACATGGAATTGAGAATAAATTATATATTTGAGTTCGTAATGTTATGGGTAATGTTTATCTTCGAAGAATTTTGGATCCGAACACGTGGGCCCGAGGATTGATTTTATAGACTTTTCGAGCGGAGTTGGGAATTATTATGAATTGAATTATTATGAGTATTAGAGTATATATTTATTGGTTTGCACATTGTTTGACTAGTTTTGGATCGACGGGCATCAGTTTGAGGCGTTATAGAGGCTTTGGAGCCGGTTATGGAACTCGGAGCGAGGTAAGTCTCCTGTCTAACTCTGTGAAGGGGAAACTACCCCTAGGTGATGTATTTGATATGTGCTAATTATTGCGGGGGCTACATACGCACGAGGTGACGAGAGTCCGTATGTAGCTAGATTTATGATATGTCCGAGTAGACTTAGGTTCACGCCATGCTATAATTGTACTATTTGAGTTATTCCTTGCTTATTAAATCCCTTTATTTTTCTTTACAACTTGAGACAAGACTTTCGTGGAGAGATAGACTTGCTATTATAGATATTTGACGAACTTCATGATTTGTCGCAGAATAATTGTGTTCCTCTTATGAATTTCTCCCGTGTTATGTGCCTTCATAAAAAGGTTTTCCTTAAAAACTCATAACTCACACGTTTATTCATGCGTTGGGTCAAGGACCCGTTAAAGCTTCTTACTCTAATGGGATAAGGTCGTTCGCCTCGGCAGGATTATGTACCACACTTTCATGAGAGCGGGCTGTTCGCCTTGGCAGTATCATAGATGCATCTATGGTTCGTGTCGTTCGACCCTCGGCAGTACACACAATATGATGGGATCGGGCCATATGCCTCGGCATTTCTATAAAATATTCTTATGGAATCGTGAGTAACATTTGACAAGAAGCCCGTGTATTTGTGAGATTTTCCCTGATTTGAATTATGATGACCTATCTGGTGAGGCCATATATATATATATATATATATATATATATATATATATACTCCTGTTGAGGAGGTAACTGTTGTTGATACCTAATTTTGCCCTAATATTTTTTCAAAATATATACATGCCTTCAAAATAGCATTTTATGCATCATTATTTAGTTTACAAATCTATACAAGCATTTCCTATAATTTTCCATATTATTAGTGCTCTTAAATTAATTTTCTTGCATTCAAACTATATAAATATCTAGTAACTATTCCTTCAAATTATTTTGTGATGACTCAATTACCTAAATCCTCATTTTGTATCTATAATATTAGCTTCAGGTATTTTATTCTATTTTTTTATATAATTACATTAGTATTTTTAGGCTATTTGCACAATCTCGTAATAATAGCCTATATTTTACAATTGTATTGCATTTGTCATTTTATTCAGGGTCAAAATAATATCTTACATTTTCATAATCTTATACTATTATTTTAAGGTATTAATTTGCATAAACAATATTTTTATGATTTATTTAACTATTTTATTAAAATAGTTTTCCCTTAATTTCTTATTTTAAAGAGCTGGCCCAATTTTGAGTTATTTTCGGACCAGACAAACCCAAATCTCTGGCCCAACCCCCCAAAGCCTAATCCAAGCAACCCCTAAAATTTAACCTGGTCGCGACCCGCTTAATAACCCGCCCCATTGCCCCATTCAATCTTGGCCATTAATCTTAAATAATCAACGACCCGTAATTAACCTACTATTTCCTTATATCCCCAATACCCCAAACCCTAGAGACAAAAATCCCCACCCCACCGCCCCTTTATCCTCACATGATCTCATCTCTCAAACCTAAACCCTAGCCGTCCTCACTCAAATCTCGGTCCCAATCCGACATTACATGGAAACCATCCAAGAGTCCTTTCCTTTCTTGCATACGCGGAGTTATTTACCATCTTTTGAATGCTACAAGTACTGGTTACTTGATTATTTATGGAAGCTAAGTCGTTGTGTTCGTTTGATTCCAATTATGTATCATCTTCATGTTTCTGACTTGATACATTAACTATTAGACTCCCTGGCTTCTATTAAGCGAGATTTTGGCCATTTTTTGTTCCTCGTCTAAATAGGGTTTACCCGTTTTCTCTCCTAAATTGATCTGAATCGATTTTGCATGCTTTCCTTCCTTATTTTGGGTTTTTATTTACTTTTTTCCTTGTTTATTCATCTAATTTTGATACTATATAAACCTATCCCCACCCCCCTTTGAAAGAGACTCGAATCGATATACTTTCACTAAAAATTGGAGCTTTGTTATGTGATTCCCTCATTCTCTTGTTCTGTACTTCATTTTGGCCTGCAGAAAGCTAAGGCCACTGAGATTCTGTTATTCGAACTTTCTCTTGGTGCGAGCATTGCCCGGAGTTCTTCTGAAGCTCTTGGGAACCTTGACGCATTGAGATTCTGGGTTCTTGTGGAATTTTTGTTCTTTGTTATTGTCCGTTTAACTGGTAAGTCGCTTGATCTTTTGCAA